>NW_028261392.1:58897496-59114996 GCF_051295495.1 Thamnophis sirtalis | reverse complement strand
AAAACAAATATATTATGCAGACAAATTAGGAGCGCAGAGGAAAAATATGAAGAATGGGAGATTAAGTTCTTTGGCTTTAAAACAATTTCCCTGGGTGAGTTTTAGCCAAGCTCATTGAAAATGAAGCATATATCTTGCAGAAATGCCTTACGTAAGCCCTCTTTTCTCAAAAAGCAATTAGAAACAGAATCTCTCACCTCCCTGTAATATTCATGTTGAGATACATTATATTTGCCTGACATAAAGATGAACTGACAGATGCTGCAGTATGAAGAGAAATAATTCTGAGGAGCACTTTTTTATAACATCAACATCTGAGCATCACTTCTGGGGGATTTTTTTGTCTTTTTTACTCACCCCATTTCTTGCCACCTTTAAAATTGCAATAATTTAGAGATAGATCGCACTTCAGTCTTCATTGTTTTGCTAGAAAAATCTGGAAAACAAGAACCAGGCTCATGCCAAACAGACACTGCGTGATTGATTGGAGCTGCAATCTTCCTCCGCCTTTTTTTTTCAACTTTATTTAGTAAGGCTCAACTGGATTTTGATGAGTTTTTATTTTCTTGTCAAAATTTGCATGTTTGACAAGGCAGGTTAGGTTTTTTTTTTTGTCGAACAAATATGTAAAGCACACAAATTGAAAGCTCTTTTTTTTGCAACATTTTTTTTTACAGACCTGGACAATGCATATTCTTCATAAGTGGTGAGCTACATGATCCATCCCTAGACGTAGAAACTTTTTACTGTTTTAGCATCAGTCATGTTTGTGTCGTTGGTTGGAAATGTAGCATGAAAAAGATCAAGCATAACTACATCCCCCTTTCGTTGCAATGAGGCCTCTACGGGACCAAAAGCTGGCACCAGTCATAATTGTCTGACTGGATTGGTCAGAGTACCAACATTTTGATAGTTACAGAACAATCCCATAGAAAAAATAGAAAAATGATTGGCAATAGCATTTGTATTTGTATTTGTATTTTATTATTTGTATGCCGCCCTTCTCCGGGAGGACTCAGGGCGGCGAACAATTCAAGGGGGAAAAAAAAGGGGAACATAAAAGACAAAATACAAATAATAAAAGTAGACAACAGTCGCACAACCATACATGTCGAGAGGGGAGGGAACTCATCACCCCCAGGCCTGCCGGCAAAGCCAGGTTTTGACGGCTTTTCAGAAGGCCTGGAGAGAGGTGAGGGTCCGAATCCCTGCGGGGAGTTCATTCCAGAGGGCCGGAGCTGCCACAGAGAAGGCCCTCCCCCGGGTAATAGCCAGGTGGCATTGGCTGGTAGATGGCACCCGGAGGAGGCCAACCCTATGAGATCTAATGGGTCTGTGGGAGGTAATTGGCAGCAGGCGGTCTCTCAAGTACCCAGACCAATACCATGAAGGGCTTTATAAGTTACGACTAGCACCTTGAAGCGTATCCGGAGACTGATCGGTAACCAGTGCAGCTCGCGGAGGATAGGTGTAACGTGGGTGTACCGAGGTGCACCCACAATCGCTCGCGCGGCTGCGTTCTGGACGAGTTGAAGTCTCCGAATACTCTTCAAGGGCTGCAACAGCACTTAGACTTATATACCACTCCATAGTGTTTTACAACACTTTTTGAGTGGTTTACAAATGACACCATACTGCCCCCAACAATCTGGCTCCTCATTTTACTGATCTCAGAAGGGCAGAAAGCTGAGTCAACCATGAGCTGGTTAGGATTGAACCTCTGGCTGTGAGCAGAGTTAGCCTGCAATACTGTATTCTAACCACTGCGCCACAACAGTTTCTATTATATTGTGTGATTAGCAAATCAAACCATAATAGAAGGTAGAAGTAACTTTATCCTGTGGTAAATGAAATTGTCTGAATCTTAATTCAGGTAAAAAAAAAATATGCTGCCACTTCACAGCGCCTAAAAATCTGCTCCATAGAGTTGGGACTTGGTTGCTGTGCAAGGTGAGGGAACCATAGTGCCATTACTTCCTCTCCCCAATTGGGCTGGGCTGCAGATTATTTCTACTGTGGCTACAAAGCAGTGGTGGGTTTCAAAAATTGTTCGAACCTACTTGGTGGGTGTGGCCTCCTTTGTGGGAGTGGCTTGTTGCCCATGTGACCGGATGGGACTGGCTTGCTGCTCATGTGACCAGATATGAAGATGCCGACGACGCTTGTCAGAACCACCTTAAATTACCTCACACACAGCACTGACATGCATAAGAATATGATGTAAACTTGATTTTTAAAAGGCATCTTTGGTTTGCGTTAAAACAACTTCAACACACGCAATGTTCTGATTGCACCACAAATGCAGTAGTCATCCTTACCTTTCACAGAGGCACTGAGTTTTATAAATAGGAGCATGATAGTGTAGAATAATCATATCCAAGGACCAGTGGTGGGTTTCAAAAATTTTTGGAACCTCTTCTGTAGGTGTGGCCTGCTTTCCGGGTCCACTGGTGGAATCTCTTCTAACCGGTTCGGTGGATTTGACGAACCGGTTCTACCGAATAGGTGCGAACTGGTAGGAACCCACCTCTGGTACAAAGTTTGCAAAATGATAAAGCATCACTTCATTTTTCCAGATGCATTTTTCTCAAAGTAGATTAGTAAGAAAAGTTTAGGTAGGACCATTATTCAGTCCTACTTAAAATGAGACATTTTTCAGGATTCTATCCATCCAACCTTCCCTCTAAGATGCAAAGATTATCTCCCAGCACAATTGAACAGGATGCCTAATGCTAACTCCCCCGCCCACAAATAACTATACAGAATATGAGATTTTATTCTTGCATTTTGCAGTGAGACTTTTTCTGTTATCAACTGCTGAATGGCACAAATGCGTGTTCTTCCATTTTTCCCCAAGGCAAGATCCATTCCCGACTGGCTCATGCTGAATAAGTTAATCTGTTTCTCCAAAGAGTCACTTACTTTCCAAGGCTAAGACCCACACTAATAAAAGAATAAGATATGCTAAGCCCAAAGTGGAATTCTCTTAACATTTTATTTTATGCACACACACACCCCAAGGGCACAATATTGGACCATGGAAAGCAGTTGGCATTATTCTCCCTGCAACTGTAAATCCTTTGAGATTTTCTCCTGCCCTAATATAGCCTCCAAAACTGGATAGCAGAAAAATCACAGGAGGTGAAACTAATCTCTCCTTGCTCTCAAGTTATTATTAAGGTATGGGGGCATTCAGTTTCCAATAGGAAGCGGTTTAATTTGTGGCACAGAAAATAGGCTGAAACAGCTATGCCGGCAGAAAATCAATTTGAGCACTAGGGCTGGACTGAATGACATTTGTACTATATTCTGTATCATATCCGAGGGCTTTGGCTCAAATGTTTCCCCATTCCTATAAACTGAAAATCAGGCAGTGCATAAAAGCAAGTTCTTTTTCTCTTTGATAATGGTTGATTACAGCTGACATTACTTCACCACAATACAACATAATATCGCAAATATTCAACATTAGCTTTCGTTTAGATTTTGAGAGTGAAATTTCCAAAATGGAATTCAAAACAGAATTCAAGGATTAAAAAAAAAATTAACATTCTGAATTAATCAGAGGTGGGCTCCTACCAGTTCACACCTATTCGGTAGAACCGGTTCATCAAATCTACCAGACCGGTTAGAAGAGGTTCCACAGTGGACCCGGAAAGCAGGCCACACCTACAAAAGAGTTTCCAAAATTGTTTGAAACCCACCACTGCTAAAGGGTTAGAGGTGCAAGGATCTTGTAACTTGACAGCTTTAAGACTTGCATGCTTCAATGCCAGAGTTCCTGAGCCAACATGACTGGAGGAGGAATTCTGGGAGTTGAAGTCCACAAGTCTTAAAGCTGTCAGGTTTGAAGACCCCTAGTTTTTTTTCTAAAGGGTTAGGGGTGCAAGGATCTTGTAACTTGACAGCTTTAAGACTTGCATGCTTCAATGCTAGAGTTTCTGAATAGCTACTTGGACCAACCTAAGTACTAATTCATAATTTCATATCCGGTCACATGGGTGGCAAGCCACTCCCACAAAGGAGGCCACACCCACAGAGTAGGTTCGAACAATTTTTGAAACCCACCACTGGAATTAATGCAGTATGTTTTAGGGACACTGGAAACTCACTATTGGTGGAAACATAAAAGGAAAGTCCCTCCTGGACATGCCTCTTTATTGGAGAGTAGCAAGATCAGGATAGTTATTCATGCAGAAATTTATAATTCTTCTAGGACCATGGTTTTCTATCCCCTTTTTGTTAGAATGACTGAAAGATCCAATCACACTTGACCTAATGAGAAAACACAACAGAATTTATTTATTAGACTTATATACCGCTTCATAGGGCTTTCACCCTCTCTAAGCGGTTTACAAATTTTTTAGCAAATTGAGTCAGCAACTTGCCCCAACAACAATCCGGGTCCTCATTTCACCCACCTCAGAAGGATGGAAGGCTGAGTCGACCATGAGCCGGTGAGATTTGAACAGCCGAACTGCAGATCACAGTCAGCTAAAGTGGCCTGCAGTACTGCACCCTAACCACTGCGCCACCTGATTTGTCTCTAAAGAAATGGAAGGAAGCTAGTTCAAAAGAGTGCAGTTTGCAAGCAGCTGCTCTATAAGTGATTATTTGGAGTTCAGAGGAATCATGAATTACTTCAACGTTTGCACATGAGCAATTCTATCACGGCCCTTGCAGTTTTCAAACTCTTACGTTCTACGATTTCTTTATTAGATATACATTCCACCTTTCCATTGGAAGTTCAAGGCAATGTATCCAGCACTTCTTCCTCCGTTTTCCCCTCTATCACAACTATTCTTCGAGGCAAGTTGAACTAAAAGAAAACGGAAAGCTCAAAGCTGCCCATTTGAAAACAGGTTCCAAAAGTTGGAATCATTTTTAAGCCACTAGTCAAAACTTTCTACCATTAAGAAATGAATAGCTACCATGGTCTCCACACTTAAAAAAAACTCTACTGAATAACTATCTATTCACTCTATTAGAGTGTGAAAAGATCATGTCTTGTATATTTATACCCAATGCAGTGGTGGGTTTCAACAATTGTTCGAACCTACTCTGTGGGTGTGGCTTCCTTTGTGGGAGTGGCTTGCCATCCATGTGACCGGATGGGAGTGGCTTGCCGCCCATGTGACTGGATATGAAGATGCCGACGACACTTGTCAGAACCACCTTAAATTACCTCACACACAGCACTGGCATGCATAAGAATATGAGGTAAACTTGTTTTTTAAAAGGCATCTTTGGTTTGCGTTAAAACAACTTCAACACACGCAATGTTCTGATTGCACCACAAACGCAGTCGTCATCCTTACCTTTCACAGAGGCACTGAGTTTTATAAATATGAGCATGATAGTGTAGAATAATCATATCCAAGGACCAGTGGTGGGTTTCAAAAAAATTTGGAACCCCTTCTGTAGGTCTGGCCTGCTTTCCGGGTCCACTGGTGGAACCTCTTCTAACCGGTTCGGTAGATTTGACGAACCGGTTCTACCGAATAGGTGCGAACTGGTAGGAACCCACCTCTGACCCAATGATAGTAAAGGCTCCTTGTGCTGTAGCCTTGGCAGGCACATTGGCTAACATTTCAATTGAGAGCTACTCAGTGATCCTGGATGTAAGTAGACAGTGCAAAACGAAGAAATGCTATTTAAATGTGGACACCAACTGATTGTAATTCTAATTACTCTGCCATATCTGTTATTAAGCCTGCCTCTGACAGTGCAGCCTTATTAGCCAGGGATTTACAAAGCAGAGAAGCCAATAATTGTATTTCTTTTCTGGTGTCAGATAGCAGGTGGCCTCCCTCTCTCCTTTGCTGGCTACTTGTCAACCAATGTGCCTGAATTTATTGCTATGGCTTATCTTCTTATTTGGAAGGAGCCACAGCCTTTGGATCTACTTGGATTCAGTACATCTCTAAGTTGACCCTTTACAGTGAATGCCAGACTCCCTAATTTTGCCTCCTTTTTGTGCATAGGAGATGATGGAGTTTCTAATTTAATGCTCCTGGAGGATGTCAGACTGGAGAAAGCTGGAAGAAATTTGTGTTTTCTGAAATCGTGTCTGTTAGGAATATAATCTAACGTTTGGGTTGGCAATATATAAATCATATAGCAATGCTGTACCTGTTTCTTTCAATCATACTGTAAAATGTGATTGGTTGCTGTTTTCCTCAATCGGCCATAAGAGGGAGCCAGAATGACTGTTAGCTCTCTGTTTGTTAGATGCTGGGCTGATCTGATCTGAGTGTTTTGGAAGCTGGCTGTTAGAAAGTGCCGTGAGCTATTGTAAGTTTTGCAACTGCTAGCAAACTTTGAGTACCGGACTGTTTGTATGTTTATGGACTGTGTTATTTGGATTATCCCTTAACTGAAAGACATTGATGACTGACTGTCTTATCCGTGTATGATTTGGCTGTTTGATAGACTCTGATACCTCTATTTCCACGAAAGTAAAAGCCTATTTAAACTGCAGTGTCTCTGTATGCTGGTTTGTGTGTTCTCCAACACAATTCTCACAACGCTTCTCTGAAAGCACTCGCTCTCCCAACGGGGAGTTTACCTAACAATGTAAACCATATAATGAAACAATCTAGCTTCCACACTTAATTCTGTTTCTGAGACCTGTAAAACATCTTCCATGATAAATTATTCCAATTCAGCAACTAAAGTTATTAGCTAGGAAACTGATCACAATAGCCATATGTAACAGCTTCATATAAATGCATGATGCAGCCTTACCTGTTTCAGCAGGGGGAAATACTTATAGATCTTGGCTGATCTGCTCAATTAGGATTGGATCTGATGAGTATTTGGAAGGTAGCAGTAATTCCAAATATTCCAAACTGGGAGATGGGAAAAAGCTCTGGCAAACTACTTCATTATTGCTGTGTGGAAAATGCATGCATGTGTTAATATAGTTGCCAGGTGTTGTCTGAATCCCTACCCAGATTTATCTCATCTCTTAGATAGATCCAGATTAACAGAGTTGTAGCTCATCTAGTCCAGCCTCCTGCCCGAGCAGGAGACCCTGCCTATACCATTTCTGACAGATGGCAGTCCAGTCGCTTCTTGTAAGCTTCCAGCGATGAAGCTCAACAAAAATGACATAGAACCAGAAAAGGCAACCAAATAAAGGAGAAAAGGATCATGACTGAGGAAGAAAAACACTTCCATCTGTGGAAATCATCACAAGCAATAGCAATAGCAGTTAGACTTATATACCGCTTCATAGGGCTTTCAGCCCTCTCTAAGCGGTTTACAGAGTCAGCATATTGCCCCCAACAACAATCCGGGTCCTCATTTTACCCACCTCGGAAGGATGGAAGGCTGAGTCAACCTTGAGCCGGTGAGATTTGAACAGCCGAACTGCAGAACTGCAGTCAGCTGAAGTAGCCTGCAGAGCTGCATTTAACCACTGCGCCAGCTCGGCTCTTCTAGGCTGGAGAAGGTGGGAATTGTGGTTAGGGGGAAAATGTTTTTTGAGATTCTGTGCACTCTGAATTGCTTACTTGAGCAGATGTGTGACAGTAGGGCAAGAAAGAGACATAAAACCACGCACTTGTTGAGATCAAGGAAATAGAGACATTTTTCTCCTGTTCTCGGAATTTGGGGTCACTCAATTTGAATGACTGACAACAGGGTTAGAGCAGGCCGCAGGAAATACATCTTCAACTTTCAAAGATTTATAGAATTCACTGTCAAAAAATACGATGACCCTTGATTTGAATATTTTTTTTTTCAAAGATGTTGAACAAATTCAAGGGAGATAACCGGACTTTCAGAGACTTCTATTTATAATGGCCTTATACCACATCTCGGATCAAAGCCAGCTGCTGGAGAACAATAGCAGGAAAGGATTATATTACTTTCAGGTTTCTCTTAAACCTCTTAGACATTTGTGACAACTGTTGGAAATGGGAATCTGCAGTAGGGATACTCTTGATTGTCTCGCATAGCTGTTTTTATGTACTGCATTTTGAATTTAAGTTTTGGACTATAGTGAAGCAGACGGTATAATTTTGAGCTAGCTTGTCCTTCTCAGCTTAATATGAGGATGGTAGTGAGAAGAAGAAGGTGGTGCGGAGGAAGTGCTCCTCCGTGGCACGACAAAACCACACTCGTCAAAATAGCGGTGATAAAATCGCGTCGCTAAAGCCGCGACATCATCACCGCGCGTCATCACCGCCGCGACAACAGCGCGGCGACAGAAGGGCGCTTTAAAACAGCGCGGCGGCAGAAAGCGGATTTAAATTAAGGTAAGGGTTAGGATTAGGTTTAGGGGTTTGTTTTAGGGTTAGGTTTAGGTTTAGGTTTAGGGTTAGGGTTAGAGTTAGGTTTAGGGTTAGGTTTAGGGTTAGGTTTAGGGTTAGGTTTAGGGTTAGGTTTAGGGTTAGGTTTAGGTTTAGGTTTAGGGTTAGGGTTAGGGTTAGGGTTAGGGTTAGGGTTAGGGTTAGGGTTAGGGTTAGGGTTAGGGTTAGGGTTAGGATGCTGAGTGCTTGGGAATGCACGGATTTGCCCTCCGCGATTATGTCATCGCGGTAGGGTCGCGTTTTTCCTTAGCACTTCAAACGGCGCGAATTAGTCTTCGCGCTTATGTCTCTGCGGATAAGGGCTTCGCGGATTTGTGGTGGAACCATGCTCCTCTGGGAGGTCATGAAAACAAAGGTGAATAATCATTATGAATATTTCTCAATAAAGGAATACACACTGAAGAATAAAGCAATATTCATGCATTCATGCATCTCATTAATTTCAGTTGGCCATATTTCCATCCAAATTTATGGGGAGAAAACCTAGGATGCTCAAGTGGCATTCCAAGGATAGTTAGATAAAGCAAAACTGTAATTAAAAGCATTTCCTACAAAACAGCTCATGTAAGAAGCACTGGGCTACACCACAATCAAGCAACTAAACGCAACTTTCAAAATGGACTGTTCCAAAAAGGGCTAAAAGACCACTTCTGCCGCTTATCACCCGGAGACATGAAAATCAGCATGTCCAGGAGGCATAATAATAGCTCCAGTTCATGTGGGGACATATATTACCTGGTTTGAAAGAATAAGTACCTCTGGCAACTGCATGCTGGTTGTAAGTTATGTTTCTTGTCACAAGGGCCATTATGTTTGTTTTAGCCTAATGAGAACTTATTAACTGGCTCTTAAGATAGAACTGGAGCTGGGTGATGAAACCACTTTTCTTTTTTCCTCTCTGCTAAGGAAAAGCAAGCGAAAGGAGATGTTTCATTTTACAGTATTTTCATAATCTTTTGGAAATCATGCATGCATACATGTATGTATGTATGTATGTATGTATGTATGTATGTATGTATGTATCAGAGGTGGGTTCCTACCGGTTCACACCGGTTCAATAGAACCGGTTCGTCAAATCTACCGAACCGGTTAGAAGAGGTTCCACCAGTGGACCCGGAAAGCAGGCCACACCTACAGAAGAGTTTCCAAAAATTTTTGAAGCCCACCATTGGTATGTATGTATGTATGTATGTATTATGTATGTATGTATGTATGTACTGTATGTGTGTTGATATGTATCCTTTCCCCAACCCCCATTTTGTGCATGATTTCTCAGGAATGCTTATATTTTTGGCACTCACACGGAGAAGACATTTCTCTCCTATGCCCTGATGAGCAGGTAATTCTAGGGTATAAAAATTCAGGAGCTGTTAAGATATCAGGAGCTGCTAAGATATCAGGAGCTGCTAAGATAACTAGAATGGAAGCAGAAAAGATGGTTATCTACACATCAAGGCGCAGTGGTTAAATGCAGCACTGCAGGCTACTTCAGCTGACTGCAGTTCTGCTGTTCGGCTGTTCAAATCTCACCGGCTCAGGGTTGACTCAGCCTTCCATCCTTCCGAGGTGGGTAAAATGAGGACCCAGATTGTTGTTGGGGGCAATATGCTGACTCTGTAAACCGCTTAGAGAGGGCTTTCAGCCCTATGAAGCGGTATATAAGTCTAACTGCTATTGCTATTGCTAACTACTTTTCATCTCCACACTGTGAGATGAAGGAAGAGGAACCCTTCCCTCTTGGTTTAAATATAGAATACCATGTTAGTGATGGTGAATCCAGAGTCAACATCTTGCTTTAGCCATGAACTCTTTCTCTCAGTTCCCTATGTGAGAGGATTAAAACAGTACCATGCTTATTGGTTAGCAATAATACTTGGGATATAATGCATGCAAACGTTATTTAATGTTAGACAGACACAAATTTTCTTAGATTTTTTTTTACATTTATTTTTGGATCCTCAGGTACCTATCCTCGCATGTCCCATATCATATTTATCTGGTGCTCATAGGACACCTCCAAAGGCTGATGATGAACTATTAGTTGTCAGATGCTGAATGATGGGAATAAATGGCAGAAAATAGTATATCCAATTTAGGAAATTTGCATGTTTAGAGAATGTTGTGAGAATATTTGACACCAAGATTTGCAAAAGAAAAAGCTTGTAAGCCTGATGTCATTCCTTAAAATAATCATTACAGACATACACAGATACGCATGTGCATAAACACATGCACGTGTGCACTCTCTCTCTCCTCCTCCCTCCCTGGAGAGAGAGTGTGTGTGAGAGAGAAAACATGTGCATGTGTGTTTATGCCCATATGTATCTATGTGTGTCTGCAATGATTATTTTGAGGAATGATCCAGAGATAAGTTCCTACTTACGAATGACAGGCATTTTGTTGGTTCCTGTATAAAGCTCAGGAATCATATTCTTTAATTACAGCTCAGTGATGGCACAGGTTGTTAGTTCTGGGTGATAACTTCATTAATTTCCACATTAAATCTTTACTGCAGTCAGATTTAACTCAGCATCACTCCATTAGGTGCCAACTGGTGTGCTGATCCTAAACATCACCATCATCGTATCTGCCAGCAATAAGATTGCATTTTAGGATTTTGCAAACTTATGGTTATTTTCTTGTTTGCTATGAAAAGGATTGTAAGTGTTGGAATGAACTGACTTATCCATCTATATTACTTGATGTTAATAAATAAATCAAACTTTAGAAAGCATATCAATTGCCTGCTCCTTCAATGTCACTGTGTGACTTAACAAAATACAGTGAAAACATTCTCATGGAAAAAAATAAGCTAATCCTGGAAAGTAAATTTCCATTTATGTAGGGATTTATTTACTTACATAAATAGGTTTCCCTCTCCTACATAATAGTAAGGAAAGGGCACACTTTAACTCCAGTAAATATTTATTCCATACAACAGGCCCTGCTGTAGTGTTGACTAAGTTGGTTGTAGATATCAACCAGTTTTGTTGAAGCAAGAATACTTTTGCTTGCTGTCTAGCTGAGATCAGAAGGACTCTGGGGTCTTTCAGGGCAGTTTAGAAACACATCTGTCCTTACCCTAGGGAAAAAAGGGCTCTTCTAATAAAAAAAATATACCTATTTACTGAGGAAAGGTAGGTAACAGGGATTATGCAGGTAATATCACCAATAAAACATTTCACTCTTCCAGGAAATGTTAGCATATTCTCTTTTGCATATATTCTTTGCCCCACTTTTTCCACACCAAAGAAGCTTTCTCTTTTATTATCAGAATAAATTACTTTGTATCTTATATTCAAAAAAAATAGTAAGTTCTTTAAATTGGATAAAGAGTGAACTTCTGCCAGCAAGCAATAAATAAATCAACAGGAATACTGTGAGTATGCTTTTGCATTATCACTGTGGTGACAGCTATGGCAGTTTGGCCCAAGCGCAACACACAATCAACTAAATCATAACCATGTGTGCTGTGGTGTCAGGGGACAGAAAATGAAATAATTACCCAACAGTCCTACAGAAGGCAAATGAAGAAAGACTTTGCTCCAACTGCTGTACTGGAATTGCTAGTGTCCAAGAAGGGTATTAAAATTAATGCTAGTAAACAGGGATAAAATTAATGGCATAACTAGGAAGGGCTACCCAGCTGTCACAGTACTGCATGGAGTTCTATCCAATAGCTTTGTGGTGGAAAAATAGAATTCAAATCTCTGGTATGCTAGGGCAGGGGGTGAGAGAAAGGAAGTTGGCCAACTTGTATGGAGGCTTCTATAGTCCAAGTTTCAGGACCCAAAGCTCTTTTTGAACCAGGAGGATAAGAAGGTGGGGATAGTGGTAAATTGCTCTGGCTGAGATGCAGAAATGGGTACAACATAATCCATTGAAAGGCATAAAAATAATGTTGAAATCATGTTTTCTTTCCAGGGTGCATATATTCAGCACACTTTCAAATAAACAGCCAAATGCCATCTTGCTAATTGGCAGAATAAGAACAAGCAGAGGGAGCTCTTACAGTTTTTACTAGCCTCGGTCTCTCTCAATACATAACACAGAGAAACCCCCATCTTTGGGGAGCAAGCAAGAAATTGCAGACCTCTAAATGAGAACAGCAGCAGATAATTGACCAGTTGCAGAACTGTTTCTGAGCGAGAGCAGTCTATCAGAGTTACATCTTAGAAGAGTCGAGGTGGTGCAGTGGTTAAATGCAGCACTGCAGGCTACTTCAGCTGACTGCAGTTCAGCAGTTCGGCTGTTCAAATCTCACCGGCTCAGGGTTGACTCAGCCTTCCATCCTTCCGAGGTGGGTAAAATGAGGACCCAGATTGTTGTTGGGGGCAATATGCCGACTCTGTAAACTGCTTAGAGAGGGCTGAAAGCCCTATGAAGTGGTATATAAGTCTAACTGCTATTGCTAACTGCTATTGCTAAGTCTTTGCTTTCAAAATTCCTTCTGTAAAAGAAGAAAAACTTTATATTTTTAAATGCAATTGTTTGAAAGCCGTGAGACAAGAGATTGGGCCTTTTAGAACAGGGCTTCCCAAATAATAACAAAATGATCTTTAAAATGGGCCCCTTTGCTTTCCTTATTGAAAAGTACTATGTGAGTACAGTCATTTCTAATGCCTGTGCTTGAGAAATGTCTCATCTACCTAATTAACTCCTGTTCTAAACGATAGAATTCAATTTAGGATTTTTCAATATATTCAGACCCAGGAAAAGGTTAAACGCCCTCTCGAGAGCGTGGTCATTATCCGATTGAGGCATACGCCCTCAGGGTTAAAGATTAAATACTTCATACACCCCCACCTCTAAAAGACAGAATCAGTTAAGGCAATATACAACTTGTAATAGGGGAGCATTATTTATATTTTAGTATTCCAATGCTGTCTTTTATACGCCAAGCAAATCTCAAGGAAATTAAGAATTTGATTGCTGGAGCATGAAAATAGAGTGCAGAATCAGAGAGGAAGGGCTCCGATATTGCAATATTTTAAGAACTGTTCCAGTAAGTTTGAGCAGATAATTAGCAAGCCAGGTGATCCAAAGTAAATCACGTTTGTTGAGTGGAGAAGCCTGTTGGAATTTTCACTGGGTGATAGGGCTTCCCATAGGGTTGAATGAAAGAGGTTAAAAAGAGCACACTAGTTTTTTTTATTTATTGTGAATCAATAAAAATAACAATATTGTTACATAAGAGAAAACTTGGGATTTGGCTAAGCAGATAAATTAAGCAGATAAATACTAGGTGTCACTTACAAGAAAACAAGCTACATTTTAAATAATTGCTTTGGAGATAAGAACTCTGCTGGAAGTAGTTTAGTTTAGTTTAGTTGGTCTTGTATATAATACTTTTCTGTAAAAAAATGTAAATAAAAGTATTTTTGTTTCGATAGTTGATGTTTTGGTATTATTATCTGTGTTATTGACTGTGTTTTAGTTGCTTCATGGAAGTGTGCAAAAAGAATTGTGCCAGCTCAAGTTCTGAATGTATCTTTACAATGGCATTTAGTAAGTTGAAACTGCCATAGCATAAATAATTTGGATTTAGACATATTTATATTTAATTGGTAGAAATCTTAAGATATATGTCATATAGTGTTAATTGACTTACATGTTTCTATTACACTGCATTGAGGAAATGTTCTGAATAATAGTGGACTTCATTGTGAGAAGGTATTAAGCAAAACATTGCAGAGAAGAGAATTTATCAGCCACCATTGAAAAAACATCCAGTTCAGTGGTGGGATTCAGCCATTTCGCACCTATTTGGGAGAACCGGTTGTTAACTTTCTAAGCAGTTGGGAGAACCGGTTGTTGGAAGAAATCTTTTGTTTTTTCCCACTTTACAGGGCTAATCCTGTAAGGAAAGCAGGAAGGAAATATTCTGGTGTTGTGTCTAGCCTAATCTTTATTGCCCTGCTTACAGAAACTGCCTCTCCAGTTAACCCTTATTACCATTGTAAGAACTAAGGCGAAGTGCCCATCAACCTGAGTGACATTGACTTGGCCACGCCCACATGATCACATGACCACTGAGCCCCACCTACCCAGATGGTCATTAGGGCAGAGAACAGGTTGGTCAATTATTTGAATCCCACCACTGATCCAGTTGTTCAAAGGGCATGTCATAAATGATGCTAAACAACCTTGTGAAATTTTAAGACAACATTACTCTTGTCAGATTCTTACAGTACTAAAATAAACTCATAGCAATTAAGCATTTGGTATTCTCACTGCAATTTTGGGTAAAGGTAATAGCAGGTATTGATGGACAAAACAGACCCGTTAGATCACACAGGGTCGTCCTCATCCGGATTCCGTCTACCAGCCAATGCCACCTGGCTACCACCCGGGGGAGGGCCTTCTCTGTAGCAGCTCCGGCCCTTTGGAATAAACTCCCCACGGAGATTTGGACCGTCACCTCTCTCCAGGCCTTCCGGAAAGCCGTCAAAACCTGGCTGTGCCGGCAGGCCTGGGGTTGATGAGTTCCCCTCCCCTCTTGACTTGTATGGCTGTGTGATTCTCGTGTATTTTAATTACGTGTATTGTGTTTTATGTCCCTTTTCCCCCCCTGAGTTGTTCGCCGCCCTGAGTCCCTCCCGGAGAAGGGCGGCATACAAATAAACTAAATCAAATCAAATCAAATCAAAATAGACCTATTTTTCTTTCTTTTATGCTGTGAGCTTGCTTAACAATGGCACAGCAATGTTCCCAGCTGAAAAAGTTTTACTTTTATTCCATATCCCATTTCACAGTGATCTGAAATCCACTAGGTAAAAGGAAACTAGGCCAAGTAACTTAAATTTAGTTACATTTTTAATTAGGATATTTATATCATGTTTCATGTATGCAGAACAGAATGGTCCAGCTGGATGTCAACCAAATGAAGGAATAGGCAAAAGCATCCATTCACACAGGGTGTCATATGTTTTAAGGTCAATGTCTGCTCCATTAAAATGTTTGCATTGTTTGAAAGTTCCTTCTCGTATATATTATTTAAATACATATATTTCATTGATCTCTAGCTGATAATATTTATTTTTATATGAAAACACTGCTGGTTATTTGGAGAATCATGCAATCCTTTCTTCTTCAGGCCAATTCCATTGGTTCAGAATCTTCTGCACAGGTGTAGACAAAGATCAAATTCCTTAAACATTGTGGTGGAAATATTGTGCAAAACTTAACCAATTTAGCTTCAGTAGGCTGTCTGCATCAGAGCCAGAGGTGGGTTCCTACCAGTTCGCACCTATTCGGTAGAACCGGTTTGTCAAATCTACCGAACCGGTTAGAAGAGGTTTCACCAGTGGACCCGGAAAGCAGGCCACACCTACAGAAGAGGTTCCAAAAATTTTTGAAACCCACCACTGGTCCTTGGATATGATTATTCTACACTATCATGCTCATATTTATAAAACTCAGTGCCTCTGTGAAAGGTAAGGATGACTACTGCGTTTGTGGTGCAATCAGAACATTGCGTGTGTTGAAGTTGTTTTAACACAAACCAAAGATGCCTTTTAAAAAACAAGTTTACATCATATTCTTATGCATGCCAGTGCTGTGTGTGAGGTAATTTAAGGTGGTTCTGACAAGTGTCGTCGGCATCTTCATATCCGGTCACATGGGCGGCAAGCCACTCCCATCCGGTCACATGGGCAGCAAGCCACTCCCACAAAGGAGGCCACATCCACAGAATAGGTTCAAACAATTTTTGAAACCCACCACCGATCAGAGCATCTTCAGATCTTCTCTGGCTGCCTACTTAAGAACTTCATCTGAAAGTGAAGTGTGAGGCTAATAAGCTACAACAGTGTTATGTGGTGGTTCTACAGTTTATTTATTCATTAATTCCACTTACATCCCGTTTTTCCTTCAAGATACTTGAAGAGCACAATTAATGTATCCTCCCAATTTATCTTCACAACAATCTTGCAAGGCAGATTAGTTTGAGAGAGTGGCACTAGCTCAAATCATTTACCTTTACACATAGTAATAATCTTCCCGGCTCATGGTGAACGAATGCTCATACTGTGATGCCATATGCATAATAATTTATTTAGAATGGAAAACAAAAGCATGCATGAGGAAACAGACTGGCCTTCTCTTTTCATCTCTTTCCTTTTAATGGAGTCAGTTCTCAACCAGTAAAACGATCCATTAAACTAGATATGAACTTAATGTGGGATCTGGTCTTTTACTTTGGAAATGTTGACATTTCAGTCAGATGGAAAACTCTGGTAGCATTTCAAGAGTGTCAGAAATCAAAATATAAACTTACAACAACAGAAATGAAAAGAAAGCTAAAATGAGTTTTGCTGGGAACTGTTGCAGCCGCCTTTCCACAATTACATTATGGCAGAATAGAGCTGGAGGATTCGCCTGAGCAGGCTTGATCCTTGTATGAAAAATAGTTAAGAGATTGAAGCTGAAAAAAAATGCCATTATTTTTCAGTCTAAAGCTGGGAAAATTAACCCTCCTTGTCCCAAGAGTTTACTAAAAGACAAAGCATAAACCTGATGCCAGTTTAAGAAGAAAGGGAGGATAAAGTGCTTACATTTGGCAGTTATATTCTTTTTTTTGTGTGTGTGTGATTAGGGATCATAACAAAAGAACGAATGGGGGGGATCAGCGGGATTCAGTCTTTTAGCCATTGATTCATGCACCTGTGATCTAAGGAACTGCCAGAGGTTTCTTTATGCCATCAACCAGAACAAGAACAGCAACAGGAACCTTCACCAGAAGCAACATTTTTGCCTCTGAAGTGTTCCATATTATCCCCCTTTTTTTTGCCTAAAATTCTCTGATCAGGGCTGAAAAATTCCACAGAAGCATTAACTGGGGGTGGGTGGGGGGAGAGGGGAGAGGTAAAGGAAACATTAACTCTTTGCTTCTTACAAGTGATCATTTGCATTTTTACAACCCACATTTCCCTGTATTTTAGATTGTAAACAACGACAAAGATACATCCTCTCTTGTACAGCAGCTGTTTAAGTGCCTTTGCTTCCCAACTGTGCAAGTGAGGGAGTCTGCTCCTTAGGCTGCCTAATGAAAGCCTTTTGTGTTTGTGTGTGTGTGTATGTATGTGTGTTGACTCCTGGCAACGGTCTGAACAAGTCTCTGCAGTTTTCGTGGCAAGATTTCAGAAGTGGATTGCCCTTGTCTCCTCCCTACGTCTGAGAGAGAGGGACTGGTCCAATGCCACTCAGCTGGATTTGTGCC
Organism: Thamnophis sirtalis; assembly: GCF_051295495.1. Lineage (NCBI taxonomy): Eukaryota > Metazoa > Chordata > Lepidosauria > Squamata > Natricidae > Thamnophis > Thamnophis sirtalis. Next base: position 59,097,458 of record NW_028261392.1, on the reverse strand, counting down.
TAAGGAGGACTAGAACTCACAGACTTCCAGTTTCTAGTCTGATGCTTTAATCCAGTGTTTCTCAACCTTGGCTACTTGAAGATGTCTGGACTTCACCTCCCAGAATTCCCCAGCCAGCGAATGCTGTTGCCAAGTTGCCAAGGTTGAGAAACACTGCTTTAATCATTACACCAAACTGCCTCCCTGATGAAACCCAAATAGGAGCCCTTAACGTATTTTTTTTACCATCCCAGCTGCTCATTGTTTCTCACTAAATCACAGTATATCCACATACAGCATACTAAGCTTGGGAATGAACGGAAGCCTATGGTCAGTGATAATGTAGCAAACAGTAAACAACACGACAATGAAACCAGATGTCTAAATGGGAATTTGAAATTAGAGCTGTGTTCTATTGTTCAGCTGTATTACATCAGTTGTTTTTTTTTAAAGCATTAAAATTAAAATGTTGCACTGGTTAGTAGCTCTCTCAATCAGGAACTTATTTCTTTCAAGTTTGGATCTCTCGCTGCGACAGCTTCTGCCCATCGGTTCTTATCTTTTCCTTGAGTGTTCTGGGGAATAAATCCAGAACGCTCTTCCCTATAATATCCCTTTATGTATTGGATAGCTGCGATCATGCCTTCTCTTCCTTAGGCTAAAAATACCAAGCTCCTTTAACTACTATTTGTACAATTTAGCCTGCGCTGTTTCTAATTACTGAGCATCCTTTCTGTATTAAGATTTAAGATTTAATTTATTTGTATGCTGCCCTTCTCCGGGAGGGACTCAGGGCGGCGAACAACTCAAAAGGGGAAAGGGAATACAAACACAATGTATTGTGGCAGCCAGAACTGGATACACTAGTCTAGGTGTGATTTGATCAATAAGCATAGAAACATACTGTTATCAGTTAAATTCAAACTATGTCATGTCACAAAATACAAAGAGAGAAGTAATATTGAGCCTAAAGAATCAATGAAAATATGCTCATTAATTGTAACACAGGAAAAGCATTTGCTTACCAATAAATCTTACATAGCGTTATATAATAAGGCTTTATGGGACTCAAGATTCCTTGGAGTCTAAATATTGAACCTTCCTCATTTCCGAGGAGCCACCCACGTGGAAAATGAAGGGCAAAAAAGAACTGCAACCTTTACAATGATTGCAGAAGTGTAGTTAGAACAAGCCAGAGAACATTGGAACCAGTGGTGGGTTTCAAAAGTTTTTCGAACCTACTCTGTGGGTGTGGCCGCCTTTGTGGGAGTGGCTTGCTGGCCATGTGACCTGGTGGGAGTGGCTTGCCAGCCATGTGTTTTTGTTCTCTCTCTCTCTCTCTCTCTCTCTCTCTCTCTCTCTCTCTCTCTCTCCTTCCTTTTGTCTCTCTGTCCCTTTTTCCTTTTTTTCTTTTATCTCTCTCTCTTCCTTCCTTCCTTCCTTCCTTCCTTCCTTCCTTCCTTCCTTCCTTCCTTTCTCTTTCTCTTTCTCTTTCTCTTTCTGTGTGAGTCTCTGTGTGTGTGTGTGTGAGTGGTGGGTTTCAACATTTTTTGGAACCTCTTCTGTAGGTGTGGCCTGCTTTCTGGTGGAACCTCTTCTAACCGGTTCAGTAGATTTGACGAACCGGTTCTACCGAACTGGTGCGAACTGGTAGGAACCCACCTCTGATCGGAACCCTTCACAGTAACATCTGGAGTAAACCAGGGATGTGTACTATCAGCGCTATTGTTTATCACTTGCATTGAGAGCATAAGCAAAGAAGCTAAACCCAAGAATGGAAGTAATATCCATTTGTGGACGATCAGGCATTACAGCTAAGAAACGACATGCACAGACCAAGAATGCAAGACAAATAATATGAGAACTAGCAAAGAGAAAGTAATGGCAATTGGAAGAAAAAAGCATACCTTAAAAATAGTAATAAAGGGAGCAAGCATGAAACAAAATCGAACTTCAAATAACTAGGAACAACATTAACTAAAGATGGTAAAATGGATGAAGAGATAGGATGCAGTAAGGGAAACTAAGCATTGGTACAGCTTGTTCCACTGCTACAACATTATTATTATTATACAATTGTATCACAGCGGCCAGTTGTTTCGCCGGATTTGGCATTGGTTACTAGTCGGGCCCCACCCAGGGGCCTAGGACGTCGTAACGTATTTTCGTAATATGCGTGCAGATCCAAGCAGTGCGGCTTTTTGCATTTGACTGATGGTGATTTTGTCAATTTTTAACTGTTTTAAATGTAATTCCAGTGCTTTTGGAATAGCACCCAGTGTGCCAATTACCACTGGAATTATCACTGCTGGTTTGTGCCATAGTCGTTGAATTTCGATTTTTAAGTCCTGGTATTTTGCGATTTTTTCATGTTCCTTCTCGGCGACCCTGCTATCACCTGGTATTGCGATGTCTATGATTGTGACCTTATTTTTCTCAACCAGTGTGATGTCTGGTGTATTATGTGCCAGTATTTTGTCGGTTTGTATACGGAAATCCCACAAGATCTTGACCATCTGATTTTCAGTGACTTTTTCAGGCTGATGTTCCCACCAGTTTGTTGCTGTTTTAATATTATAATTTTTGCACAAATTCCAATGGATCATTTGTGCTACTGAATTGTGCCGCAATTTATAATCAGTCTGCGCGATTTTTTTACAGCAGCTGAGTATGTGATCAACAGTTTCATCAGCTTCTTTGCAAAGTCTGCATTTGGCATCATCAGAGGATTTTTCGATTTTGGCCTTAATGGCATTTGTGCGGATAGCTTGTTCTTGCGCAGCCAGGATTAGTGACTCTGTTTCTTTCTTTAATGTACCTGTTGTTAACCATAACCAAGTTTGTTCACTGTCCACTTTATCTTTTATTTTTTCCAGAAATTGGTCATGCAGTGCTTTGTTCTGCCAACTCTCCATTCTTGATTTTATCACATCTTTTCTGTATTCTTGTTTCGTCTGTTGGGCCTTCAGTAGATTTTTGTTCTTTACTTCGATTAATAGATGTTCTTGACTTTCTTTTAAATAATCAGCCAGTGCATGTTTTTCTTCTTCAACTGTTTGCTTCACTTGTAATAATCCTCTGCCACCTGATTTTCGGGGCAGATACAGTCTATCAGTATCACCACGTGGATGTAAACTGTAGTGCATTGTCATTAGTTTCCTGGTTTTTCGGTCCAAAAGGTCCAAATCATCTTGTGTCCTTTTAACTATACCAGCTGTGTATCTTATAACTGGTATTGCCCAGGTATTTATGGCCTTGATTGTATTTCCACCATTCAGTTTAGATTTCAAAATTTTCCTAACTCTGTTGGTGTACTCTCGCCTGACAATAGTTTTTACTTCTCCATGCTTGATGTTATCCAACTGCAGAATGCCTAAGTATTTGTAGGCTTCATTTTCTTTGCATTTAATTAATTGGCCATTGGGCATTTCAATTCCCTCACATGCAGTGATTTTGCCCCTTTTTATGGATACAATGGCGCATTTTTCCATGCCAAACTGCATTGAAATATCGGTGCTGAATACTCGGACTGTGTTTGTCAATGATTGGATTTTTATTTCTGACTTTCCATAGAGTTTCATTATTATTATTATTATTATTATTATTATTATTATTATTATTATGTTATTATTATAACATAAGGCATTATCAATCAGCACAAAGAAGCATCCCATACAAAGCATATTCATCCCCACCCTATGTTACCAGTGCCAAACAGGGATATCTACAATAAAACATAAAAGAAAGTTAGTCACCACAGAAATAAGATCTTTGAGATAAGCTACTGGAGTGGCCAGAAGAGAGAAAATCAGAAATGAAACAATAAGAGAACACTTAAATTGCATACAAAAACAGCAAATAAAGTGGTTTCCTCCCCTGCAGAGGATGTCTTGAGATTCCATACCGTACAAGGCATATACTAAAAGAGGACAAGGTCAAAGAACACGCAGCACACCCAAAAAGACAATGGAGAGACAACTCCAAAGACACACTATTACAACATCAATTAACAATGAAAGCTAAAAGGAGGAGATGGAGAAGGAGAACCTTTACAGTAATATCATATTAGTGTCCTATTATTAACGCATAAAGTATGAGACTATCAATTTACACTTCATAGGTAGGTGCTCCCATGTTACACCCCTTTTAGGCGGCCTGCATTGGTTGCCGGTTGTCTTCCGGGTGCGATTCAAGGTACTAATTATGACCTTTAAAGCGCTCCATGGCTTAGGCCCAGGGTACCTGTGAGACCACCTACTGCCACCAGTAGCCTCCCATTGTCCAGTGTGATCCCACAGAGTTGGCTTCCTCAGGGTGCCATCGGCCAGACAGTGTTGGCTAGTGACCCCCAGGGGGAGACTCTTTTCTGTGGGAGCGCCTTCCCTCTAGAATGAGCTGCCCCCGGAGCTTCGTATAATCCCCGAACTACGGTCCTTCCGACACGCCCTAAAAACTTGGCTTTTCCAGCAAGCCAGCCTGGCCTGAACAAAACAAAATAAATTATTGATCATTGTTAATTTTAAATCGTTTTTTTTTAAAAATATATTATTGTTAATCTTAATTGGGTTTGTTTGGGATATTTTATTTAATTTTTTTAAACTTTTGTATTATGTGTTTCTTTTAATGCTGTGCGCCTCCCTGAGTCCTTGAGAGAAGGGCGGCATATAAATCCAATAAACCAAACCAAACCATTTCAAAAACTAATGATGTTACTTGATTTGAACACAATCCATCTTCTAGCTCATTTGTATAAACTGCAAAAGAAAACATTGAATTGTTGACACATATTAATTCTAGAGTAACATTCGGGCAGATATATAGACTATTTTTTTTTAATCCCAGAAAAGAAAAATAAGAGATGTGAGGCCAAATAGATGGTGCTTATATGATTGATGGAAGAACCTTCTTTTCATCTGCTGAGCATAAATGCGGAATGCCCAGCAGTGTATGACAGCATTCTCGTTCTAGCCGGGCTCTAGATACAGGTTGAAGATAGAGTTTTGTGTGATGCTAGAAATTTCCAGGTAATTTTAATCAAATAATCAAAGTCATCTTAAGTTTCTCCTGTGTCATTCAAAAGCCCGCTGCTGGACTGTAAGCCGACACTAAGAAATAACTATCTAGTCACATTTTATAATCAAAATACATATATTGTATACAAAGCAGTGGTGGGTTTCAAAAATTGTTCGAACCTACTATGTGGGTGTGGCCTCCTTTGTGGGAGTGGCTTGCTGCCCATGTGACCAGATGGGAGTGGCTTGCCGCCCATGTGACCGGATATGAAGATGCCGACGACACTTGTCAGAACCACCTTAAATTACCTCACACACAGCACTGGCATGCATAAGAATAGGATGTAAACTTGTTTTTTAAGAGGCATCTTTGGTTTGTATTAAAACAATTTCCAACACATGCAATGTTCTGATTGTACCACAAATGCAGTAGTCATCCTTACCTTTCACAGAGGCACTGAGTTTTATAAATATGAGCATGATAGTATAGAATAATCATATCCAAGGACCAGTGGTGGGTTTCAAAAAAATTTGGAAGCTCTTCTATAGGTGTGGCCTGCTTTCCGGGTCCATTGGTGGAACCTCTTCCAACCGGTTCGGTAGATTTGACGAACCGGTTCTACTGAATAGGTGCGAACTGGTAGGAACCCACCTCTGATACAAAGGCACAACAATCAGCTTTAAAATAAAAATCTATTTCTTGCAGGATTGACTCAGTAATGTTTACTGCCACTAACTTTACATGAGTTTTTCAATAGTGTTAGCAACAGTGTCCCAAGAGCATGGTGTTTACAACATTTGCCTGACAAGCAGAATGTCACTAATTCAAAACCCAGAAGAAATGTTTAATTGCTGTTTTACTTTCCTTGAGCTATTCACTTTATTGGTTTTTTTTTTTTTACACATTCATAGTTCTCCTCTCACTTGAGGTAGAAGGGTTTCAATTTAGCTATCAAATAGCCTAAATGAATAAGCATAGCAATACTTTAATTTTTCAAATAGCCCAAATGAATACGCATAGCACTTATTCATCTGGGCTGTTTTGAATACTGAGTTAAAGAAAGAAAAAAGAACGCTCCCTCATTTTAGAGATGTAATAGTAATTTTCATTTTCTGTTTTTTTTTTAAATAAGCCTAGCATAATAGTGAGTAACTCAGGAAAAGAAAACTAGCAATTAGTCATTTAAAAACAAGAACAAAAAGCATTTCTACTCGTTTTTAAGCTAGTGGCTCTCTGCATGTCAATAATTCCACTTTCAGTAGCTGCAACAGAAATCAAGGAGCTGCAAGACAAGAACCAATGACTCAGTTGAAGGCTTGTTCCTGCCACTGCAGGCAGTAGCCCATCAAAGAAGAAACTAGAGTGCAGAAGGCAAACCAACCAACAACACTTGAGTTGGCGCAAGCCTAAAAAGGCTTCTATCAGCACACAGAATGAATACAAAAGAAGTAATGGATGGACACTTATCAAAGGGAGATCCAACCTAGAACTTAGGAGAAATTTCCTGACAGTGATAACAATTAATCAAGGGAATAGCTTGCTGTTGTGGCCCAGCAGGAGCCGTTGGAGCTACCACCAGACTCCGAAAGCGAGGGGCCTTATGAGTCAGCTCTGGAGGATGGGGAGGACCCTGGACAGGGTTCCGACTCCGAGCAGGGCGCAGAGAGGCTGGTTGGCCACCAGGAGGTACCTGAGCCTTGAACCAGTGGGGAGGAGACAAGGGAGTGTGATCTGGACATCAGCAGTGAGTTGTTCCTGGATGCCCGGCACCAAAGAGCTGATAGGAGTAAGGAACAGTTGCACAGTTACAGGAGATAATTGCACTCAGCTGGTGGTCATTAGGCTCCTCTCAAGACTATAGGAGGAATGCTTGTGCACACACACTGTTGCAGGAGTCAACGCATTGACTAAAAATTGGAGAACTTTTCTGCCTAGCTTGGCAGTCTGGATTGCGGCCAAGGCTTGTCTGTGCTGGATTGCTGCCAAGGACCTGTCTGTCTTTTAATAAATTCCTTAAAGTATCTTTGGCTCGGCGTGCTTTGGTGTGGGACGAGGGGGGTCAGAACAGCTTGCCTTCAAAAGTTGTGGGTGCTCCGTCACTGGAGGTTTTTAAGAAGAGACTGGGTTCATTTGGCCAGCATGGTATAGTCTCCTACTTGGGCAAAGAATTGGACTAGAAGACCTCCAAGGGGGCTTTCCAACTGTTATTCTGTACTCTATATTCTCTATATAGGTCAGAAGGCATGTGCAGTGGCTAGGGGCAAGTAGAGGATGGTGTCATCTGATTTTACCCTCCAGAAATAATTGGTGACTGTTCTGACCCCCTCCTCCATCCAGTAACGAATGCCGAGACAAGCTTAACTGGAATGTCACAGCACTTTATTAGCAAGAAACCAAAACCTTGGTGGCTGAAAGCCAAGCATAACAAACAGATAAGAACCTTGGCAGCAACTCAGACTTTGACAGGTAACAGCTTCTCCAGCATTAAGAATGACGTTGAATCCTGCAAAACCAGACTCCTCCCAGTCTCTCTTTAAATACTATCTTGAGAGGAGCCTAATTACAATCACCTGGGTCCAATTATCTTTGGTAACTGCGTAGCTGCTCTCTACGTCGATCTGCGCTGGTATGAGAAGGCACATTGCCCCAGACGACCTCAGTGCCACACCTCCCGGTAGTGGCTTCAGTGAGAAGCCACTGGTTTATTTTGCTGAACTGTAGTCTAGCTTGATTGGCAGGCAGCTTGGGGAAACCAGTGATGTCCTTAAGTCATCTCTCTACCTGTTCTGGTTCTGTGCTGCTCATCTGACAGACTCCCCCTTTCTCACTCACACAAGGCACATTCCTAAAAATATCCTGGTAGGAGAGAAAGTGCAAAGGCATCACAGATGGTTCTCTGTTCCGCATGCAGCTAAGGATGTGATTCAAGATAAGGGCTGTCAGTTCTTTGCCTAAAGCCAGGCATGAAACCTCATTAAGCGTGATGGTCTCCTTCCCCCACCCTTTCATGCCTCCTCCTTCCTCTTCAGCCTGCCTGTACTCAAGCCCCCTTATTAAACATGCACCTCTATGCAAGGAGCAGTGACTTCCCCTTAATTGAGGCATAATAATTAGAGCATTAACACATTAGGAGGGTGAGACCGCATGTTTAGCTTTTGTGATTAATTATCTGAGGATTGTAATAAGTTGTAAAGACATTAATTACTCTGGCATGTTTATTGCTATAGACTGCAGTGCAGACACTTTGCAGTGATGCAGAGGAAAGAATAGAAGGGTGTGTCCCTAGACATTTTGGCAACAGAAAGTGCATGATGGGATAACTGACAGCAGAGTCTTTTCCCCTTCAATCTTTTATTAGCCTCATTAGAACATTTGTTTTCTCCAAGTAAAAGGCATATCTCAGAAAATCTCAGATTCATTTTGGATTGATCAGTAGGGACTAAAAAGGAATTATTTTCAACAACATGGAAGAGTAAAGGAAAGGGGAGGCCTCCAATCCATAATCCTTCAAGGTTTTATTTGGGTTTTCTGCAGAGGTGGCTTCCTACCAGTTCACACCAGTTCGGTAGAACCGGTTCGTCAAATCTACCGAACCGGTTAGAAGAGGTTCCACCAGAAAGCAGGCCACACCTACAGAAGAGGTTCCAAAAATTTTGGAAACCACCGACACACACACACACACAAACACACACGCGCACACACACAGGCTCACACAGAGAGAGAGAAAGCGAAAGAAAGGAAGAAAGAAATAAAGAAAAAAAGAAAAAAAGAAAAAAAGAAAGAAAAAGTGAGAGAGAGATGAAAGAAAAAAAGGAAAAAGGGACAGAGAGACAAAAGGAAGGAAAGAGAGAGAGAGAGAGAGAGAGAGAGAGAGGGAGAGAGAAAGAAAACACATGGCCAGCAAGCCACTCCCACCAGGTCACAGGGCCAGCAAGCCACTCCCACAGAGTAGGTTCAAAAAATTTTTGAAACCCACCACTGGTTTTCTGGAATAGTATTTAGTCATTCAGACTGACTAGTTTTAGACAGAGTCAGTGTTAATAATGCAGGTATACTTTTATGCTGAATTTCTAGCCAGGATTGTCCAAGACATTTTGCTGAATGTGTCGAAGCACAAGGTTGTGTCTTTTTCTCTTCTATATATAGGTTTTGTGCTTGTGTGAATTTCACATTTCTTACCCATATTCTTTCCCATGTGTCCAACATTATTGGTTCTTCAATATTTTGAGCCCACTTTATCATACAATCTTTAACTAGTTCTGTTTCCGAATCCATCTGTATTAGTACATTATATATCCTCTTTATATGCATTAAACTTTGATCTCTTATTTGTTTAAACAAATTATCCTCAACTTGGATGAAACCAGTTTTTTGGTCTATTTTCCACCTGGCCTGTAATTGAGCCAAGGTGGCGCAGTGGTTAAATGCAGCACTGCAGGCTACTGCTAGATCAGCAGGTCAGCGGTTCAAATCTCACCGGCTCAGGGTTGACTCAGCCTTCCATCCTTCCGAGGTGGGTAAAATGAGGACCCAGATTGTTGGGGGCAATATGCTGACTCTCTGTAAACCGCTTAGAGAGGCCTGAAAGGCCTATGAAGCGGTATATAAGTCTACTGCTATTGCTATTGCTATTGGCCATACTGGAACCATGTTTGAACTACCTTCTCCTCTTTCAATACCTCTAAAGATTTTAGTTGTAGAGGAGAAGGTAGTACAACTAAATTCTATATATAGAAGTCAACTGAACAGAGAGATGGATCGAAAGAAGAGTACCTTCCATGGAACCTGGGGTTAGATCGTAGGGATTTGGGATAGTCTGTGTGATACCCACAATTTTATTTCTTCCGAAGAAGGAAACAGCTAGGAGTTTAGGAGAAGCAGCTAGCTCTGTTCCCTTGCTGCTTCCAGCATTTGCTTCCTGAAGGAATTGCTTCACTTAGCTTAAAGATGGGCTAATCCTCTTCATCGCTCTCCCAGATGAGCAATAATTAGGCAAATGGACTAGTTGCTCTTATCACTAAGATGATAAATCCGTGTTTCGGTTATATCCCTTTGATTTTTAGCTGGGCTCTCAGGATTAACTTTTCCTTCATTAGACATCACCAGGGCTTCGGTTGGAGTTCTTCAGACCAACTCCAACTTCCCTGTGGAACCCAATTAGGGCTTTCATTAGTTACCTCGGATGGACTGATATAACAAAATCTGATTTCCTTTCAGGCTTCACACTATATTCTAAGTGGCCATGTAGATTAAGATTAAGATTTAGTTTATTTGTATGCCGCCCTTCTCCGGGAGGGACTCAGGGCGGCGAACAACTCAAAAGGGGAGAAGGGGATACAAACACAATACACGTAATTAAAATACACAAGAGTCATACAGCCATACAAGTCGAGAGGGGAGGGGAACTCATCAACCCCAGGCCTGCCGGCACAGCCAGGTTTTAACGGCTTTCCGGAAGGCCTGGAGAGAGGTGAGGGTCCGAATCTCCGTGGGGAGTTCATTCCAAAGGGCTGGAGCTGAAACAGAGAAGGCCCTCCCCCGGGTGGTAGCCAGATGGCATCGGCTGGTAGACGGAACCCGGAGGAGGCCGACCCTGTGCGATCTAACGGGTCTATGGGAGGTAATTGGCAGCAGGTGGTCTCTCAACTACCCATGTAGTTTTTTTCCCCTTCTTGATGTGTTTACTTTATTTCCTGTTTAGTTTAGCATAGGAGTTGATGCTCCATCCTCAACTTCTAGCTTTTGTCAAATACCAACTTGAACACTTAGATTCACAGATTCACCTATATTTCATTTTCTAACTTCTTATGCTAAACCTGGGTTCCATTGGCACCAGATTCATCCCTTTCTCACACTACCACATCTGTCTGGTTTGCATCAATGAGACTTATCCCACAATGTAAATAATGTTTGTGTGGTCCGTTATAGCTATTGAAAATATCAGTTTCCCATATGGATTTTTCTGTCTTTAAAACAGGCAGGGCCATCATTGCATTGTATAATAAATTCCATACATTATTTTTTTTTCCTGCATGAAGAAATATTTTTGTCTAATCTGAATAGTTTTACTAAGTGACCTTCTGGTCGTTACCTATAAAGCCCTACATGGCATCGGACCTGGGTACCTGAGAGACCGCCTCCTGCCGATTACCTCCCTCAGACCGATAAGATCTCACAGGTTAGGTCTCCTCCGGATTCCATCTACCAGCCAATGTCGGCTGGCGACTCCCCGGGGGTGAGCCTTCTCTGTTGCAGCTCCAGCCCTTTGGAATGACCTCCCCGTGGAGATCTGGACCCTTACTACCCTCCCGGCCTTCCGCAAAGCCACCAAGTCCTGGCTGCTCCAGCAGGCTGGGGGGCTTGTGAAACATCCAGCCCCACGGAAATTGTGAATGTTGCGTCTTTTTTTTAAAGTGTTGTCTTGTCTATTTATCCCCTTTCTCTTGTCTGTTGTGAGCCGCCCGGAGTCCTCCGGGAGTGGGCGGCATACAAGACAAATAAAATGAAAATGAAATGAAATGAAATGTTTTATTAACAGGAGAAGGAAGAAAAATATTATTTTTCAGAACTGATTGGGTCTTAATGCTTCCTAGCCAATGCTTTGCAATATTCCAGAAAAGGATGAAGTACAAAGCAAGAAGAATTAGGCATGATTCTGAGAAGCAAAGCTTGGTGATTTGCAAGCAGAATCTCAATTAGTTCAATTCATTACTACCACATGTAAGAGGCTGACATTAAACTAGACCTGCATGCTGCATAGGAGAGATGCATGAGCATTGCAATATTCTCACTCATTTTAATTGCAACTCAAGTCTTTCGCTCAATCCTTCGTTATCCTTTCAGTAGAAATGCTTCTGGCTAGTGCAGTGTCATTGACAACAAATCAGACTGAGCAGGTTCACTCTCTAAAATGAAACGGGCATCAGGTCAAGACTACCCTTCTTATATCTCTCTTCTGGTTTCACAGCCCCCTTCTATATTCTGCACACTTTCCTAGTCTTGACTTTTAAAAATCTCAGCAACACTGCCTCTTCCAATTTTGTCCTTTATTTTGTGTTCTCTCTCTCTCTCTCTCTCTCTCTCTCACACACACACACACACACACACACACACACACACCTTTGTGCAGCCTACTCTACCCACTCCCAGCTGCCCTCATCTCATACTCTTTGCAATATAACATCAACTCCTAAAATGCAGCAGTTGTCTATTAACCATTGATTTGATTTGATCTGATTTGATTTGATTTGTCTTGTATGCCGCCCACTCCCGAAGGACTCCGGGCGGCTCACAATAGACAAGGGAAAGGGGGAAAACTAGACAAAGACAACACTTTAAAAACAAAACCACAACATTCACAATTTCCGTGGGGCTGGATATTTCATAGGCCTCCCGGCCAGCTGGAACAGCCAGGACTCGGTGGCTTTGCGGAAGGCCGGGAGGGTCGCAAGGGTCCGGATCTCGACAGGGAGGTCATTCCAGAGGGCTGGAGCTGCAACAGAGAAGGCTCTCCCCCGGGGGTCGCCAGCCGACATTGGCTGGCAGATGGAATCCGGAGGAGACCTAACCTGTGAGATCTAATCGGTCCGAGGGAGGTAATCGGCAGGAGGCGGTCTCTCAGGTACATTAAGGGAACTGACCTCGTTCTTCACATCCTGGCTTTTAGGAAGCTCACACTGGGATGCAGCTATCCCCACCCCCACCCCACCCCTCACCCCTAGAAATATTTCATGAGCATTGCCTAGAGTTTCTGGAAAAGAATATTGAGGATCAGAGGAAGGGCGGTATCCTTGTCATTCTGCATATTGCATTGTTTGTTTTTTGCTTTTGGTCTAAGCACACGAAACAAAAAAAAAAGCCTTGTAGCACTGGATAAATTAATGACAAAATGTGTAATGATGGGGAAGGGAGAAAATTGACCAATTCTATGAGGAGTTAGTATATTAGGGACATAATGGAGGCAGAAAATGTCTCCTGGATCATTAACTGAATGCATAATAAGTCTCCCGATAGTTTTCTCTCCTAGCCATTCCTGGGACTTGCAGTACAACCAGTGATGTGCTGCAGCTGACTTGTTCTAATTTTCTAGAGCCAATTGTTAAATTTTCTGGTTTTTTGTGAACTGGCTGAAAAGAGACTTCAATGCTTAGTGTACCAATTGACCATTGGGTTGATTTGGGGGTTATCAAGAAAGCCAAGTCAATGCAAATTGGATGTCTGTCCTGTCTTGGGCGGGTGTATTAATGATATGGCTCTTCCAGTGAAGAAACAGGCCATTGGAATTCCATGCACAGCATGTGAACATTAATTAGAGCTAATTGCTTATAACTGGAAAGTTCCTTTCGCTCCTCCCGTTTTCTTAATTTCGGTCTTTACTTGAGGCTTGATTCATCAAAAGAAGTATGTCCAAGGGCCTCTCCTAAAAATCATAAAGATTTTGCATTACGGTTTCCAAAACCCATTATTAAAATGAGTTTTAGGAGAACAGAAAGTAAAATTAAATGCACGCAGATGGGGTGACCTTCAGAAAATGCAACAAATGGAAAACACTCTGAATTGGTGCTTTGCTGATGTCGGTTAAAGGAAATGAATTGGCCTCAAAAGCTGGCAATGGCTGGCAATGATCATGGCTCTTAAAAGGAGAAGGACTATAAAGATGGCCCTGGGCATCACCAGATGGAATATAAAGAAACCAAACTGACTATATTATTCTAAAAGGAGGTGGAGGTGTTCAATTAAGGTAGTAAAGATATGGCCAGGTGCTAACTGTGGAACAGATCAGAACTGATCACGTGCAAGTTCCAAGTTAAGCTAAAGAAGAAGAAGCTGGTCTGGGTCCATAACATTAGCACAGAGTTGGGTTCCTATCAGTTCGCACCTATTCGGTAGAACCGGTTCGTCAAATCTACCGAACTGGTTAGAAGAGGTTCCACCAGTGGACCCGGAAAGCAAGCCACACCTACAGAAGAGGTTCCAAAAATTTTTGAATCCCACCACTGGTCCTTGGATATGATTATTCTACACTATCATGCTCCTATTTATAAAACTCAGTGCCTCTGTGAAAGGTAAGGATGACTACTGCGTTTATGGGGCAATCAGAACATTGCGTGTGTTGAAGTTGTTTTAACGCAAACCAAAGATGCCTCTTAAAAAACAAGTTTACATCATATTCTTATGCATGCCAGTGCTGTGTGTGAGGTAATTTAAGGTGGTTCTGACAAGTGTTGTCGGCATCTTCATATCTGGTCACATGGGCGGCAAGCCACTCCCATCCGGTCACATGGGCAGCAAGCCACTCCCACAAAGGAGGCCACACCCACCACTCCACTAGCACTTAGTACTTAGATTTATATACCCCTTCATAGCGCTTTTACAGCCCTCTCTAAGCGGTTTACAGGATCAGCATATTGCCCCCAACAATCTGGGTCCTCATTTTACCCACCTCGGAAGGATGGAAGGCTGAGGCGACCTTGAGCCGGTGAGATTCGATCTGCCGAACTGCACCTAGCAGTCAGATGAAGTAAATGCGGTACTGCACTCTAACCACTGCATCATCTCGGCTCTGATATGATCTTGAAGATATATCCACCATTTTCAAGGGGAACATCAGGAATGTTCAGCAAGCCACTCCCATCCGGTCACATGGGTGTCAAGCCACTCCCACAAAGGAGGCCACACCCACAGAGTAGGTTCGAACAATTTTTGAAACCCACCACTGCCATAGACCTCATTGAAAGAAAACCAGAGGAACTTTGGAATGAACTCAAAAGTTTATTAAGGATGAATGTGAAAAGGAATTGCCCAAAATAGAGAAACAGAAGAAAGCAAACTGGATGGGAGAAAAATTGGAAATTGCTAAGAAAAGAGAAGCCAAAGACAAAAAAGATAAGAATCTTAGAAATTAATAAAGAGTCTGAGACAGTTATTAGAAAAACAAACAAACAACAGTATTACAACAATATCTTTAACACATTAAAGATGGGAAGACATGTGAAAAAATAAGGAAAGTCTTTCAAAAGATTTCTGAATTCAGAAGGAGGCTCCAGCTTCAAATTGGTATGCTAAAAGATGCCAATGGATAGATAAAAACTGACTCAAAGGAGATTAAACAAATATGTAAGCAGTTTACTGAAATACTGTAGAGATGAAAACATCCAACATCTAAGATATTTCATAAGATATTCCCTTCCTATAAGAATCTCAAGTACTAGAAGATGAAGTTAAGTCAAATCAGCACTCCAGATATTACCAAGGCAGAACACTGTAGGGACGGGTGTAATACCCATGTAAATATGCCAAGCAACAGAAGAAGAAACAATAACGCTTCTAACTAAGGTATGTCAGAAAATCTGAGCAACAACACAGTGGCCGAGACAGTGGAAGAGATCAACCTAAATTCTAATACCAAAAAAGAGACTTAACAGAATATGCAAACTATTGAACAGTATCCTTAATTTCACATGTTATCAAAATAACGCTTAGGATCATTATGAAAAAAAGAGATGGCAGATGTTTAAACTGGTTCACCGACAAATGCGCATCGACAACAGCGCACCAACAGAAGCGCACCCTAACCCTAACCCTAACCCTAACCCTAACCCTAACCCTAACCCTAACCCTAACCCTAACCCTAACCCTAACCCTAACCCTAACCCTAACCCTAACCCTAACCCTAACCCTAACCCTAACCCTAACCCTAACCCTAACCCTAACCCTAACCCTTACCCTTACCCTTACCCTTACCCTAACCCTAACCCTTAACCGTAATCATGCTTCTGTCGGCGCTCTTTTGTCGACACGCCTTTGTGGGCGCGCTGTTGACGTCGCGGTTTTATTGCTGCGGTTTTGTCGGGCGCGCTGTTGTCAGGTGCGCATTTGTCGGGTCACAATTTAAACTGACTTCAGAAAAGGCCAAGGAATGTGAGACATTATTTGTGATCCATGCGGGATAATTGAGAAAGCCAAAGAATATCACAAGTTTCACTGATTATATAAATGCCTTCAACTGTCTCAATCATATATGTTTTCTATATGGGCTCTTCTCTTTCGGCAGCTTCTAAAGAAGTTCCCAGTACCCAAAAGTTGTTTGGGTAGATAAAATGGCTGGCCTAAGTTGATATCTGAATCATGGACTACCTGACTTATGACTCAGTCTCTAAAACATACTGCATGAGATGGCACTCTGTAGGAAATAAGGAGGGACGATGGAAATATCTCATAACTTTTACCTAGGCATGGGGGTGGGGTGGGCTGAAACATTTTTTATGCATTGATAAGGAAGATGATGTTCGAAAGCACTTAAGGCAGACACTCCTTTGATTCACAGAAGTACAAAAGAGGAGAGGAGGTACCACACAACCATACTTCCAAGATTATGTTATAAACTAATCTTCATAAAAGTACTAGTCTTCCCGTAGAGTTGATTTCCTGGTCTGCTCCACCTAGTGGGTCTGACATAGTATGAAGGTCTCCTGTTTTAAATTTCAACTCTCATCAGCTTTAGTCAGCCAAAGTCAAGGGGTTCAGAGAGTTGTTATTCAAAGCACACAAATAATCCCATTGTTGCCTAATCCTTAGTCTTAGTCTTCTTCTTTAGTTCCAGGTTCAATTGGGGTCTGGAACAGTGATGGGTTCTGGATCCTATTGCAACTGGTATGGTGCAATGGGGCCTGGCATCCACCACATGAATGCGCACAGCAGGTGCACACATGCATGCAATGCACCCAAGTGTCCTTACCTCTTGTGACACTCCCTAATGCCTCCACAATACTCCAGCTGCTCAGTGGACCATTGCGCAGCACCGTACATATTGTGCATGGAAGCATCGAAGAGCTCAAATACTGGTAAGGAGCACGGGTGGGTGGGCGGACCATACCACAATGGTATCCAGTGCTCCCGGCAGGCACTGGTACGCCGGTCGTAACCCACCACTGGTCTGGAGGAAAATTGTAATACCCACATTGCTTGAAAACAAGAACAACACTCAGTATTAGCCAGGAATCCTTCTGGATCTTCCGTTATTAGATCCCAGATCCTTTGAGTAAAGTTTCTCTTCAAATCTGCAAACTCAATTTACCGAAATTGGGGAAAGTAGTACTGGATAGGGTTACATTCATAATCCTTTGCCTGGATACCTTCAAGTTGTCATTCACTGAAATCAAAACCTGAAAAGACCTCTTATAGCAATAGCAATAGCAGTTAGACTTATATACCGCTTCCTAGGGCTTTCAGCCCTCTCTAAGCGGTTTAGAGAGTCAGTATATTGCCCCCAACAACAATCCGGGTCCTCATTTTACCCACCTCGGAAGGATGGAAGGCTGAGTCAACCCTGAGCCGGTGAGATTTGAACAGCCGAACTGCAGTCAGCTGAAGTAGCCTGCAGTGCTGCATTTAACCACTGTGCCACCTCGGAGAGATTTTCATCTGCTGGGAATATAGAGGGGATAAAAATCTATTTTTAGTCTCCAATGTAGAGCCAATACATCTCGTTTTGCACTTGTAGGCTGCCATCTCCCCCCATTTTTATTTTACATTTTAAAACGTGCACTTTTATTTCCAAAATGGAAATTGTCTGCCGGAGAGCGATGTGTCAGCCTCCAGTTTCATCTTTATTTCCAAAGATGTGTGTGGGAACCAAGAGGTCTCCTAGGTTTTCTTAGGAAAAGAAAATGCTGAGCAGATGCAGTTCAATACTTTGTTTGGAAGCGAGCCCACCTTTGTAAAATAGGGATGAAGATAAACAGGGTAAGTGTCCCATTGGAGTGGGGCTGAAGGGGATGGCAGCTGGCATTCTAGCAAATTAGTGCTTTATAACTTGCCGTGTCCCCATGGCAGCTGTTTTGTGAATGGGGTAGCAACTATGGCAGTTTTTTTTGCAAGAGTGCCTACAAAACATTCTGAAAGTTGTCAACTGCTATCAGCGGGAAGGGCTTAGAAATGTGACATACAGGGTCTCATATCCCTACACTATCCTTTCATTTCCTTTTCCAGTCTATTAAGCACCTCAGAATTCACAGATCCTCAAGGGCCAATTTTATTTTTAGCTGAAGAAAAACAACAACACATTTTCTTCCCATCAGAAGACCTGACGGCCATGACCAGGGGGGCCTTTTACCAGGTTCGCCTGGTACGTCAGTTGCGCCCCTTCCTGGATCGGGATGCTCTGTGCACCGTCACTCATAGCAATAGCAATAGCAGTTAGACTTATATACCGCTTCATAGGGCTTTCAGCCCTCTCTAAGCGGTTTACAGAGTCAGCATATCGCCCCCACAGTCTGGGTCCTCATTTCACCCACCTCGGAAGGATGGAAGGCTGAGTCAACCTTGAGCCGGTGAGATTAGAACCGCTGAGCTGCAGATAACAGTCAGCTGAAGTGGCCTGCAGTACTGCACCCTAACCACTGCGCCACCTCGGCTCTTCTTATGCCCTCGTCCTTTCTCGCCTGGACTACTGTAACGCTCTCTACATGGGGCTGCCCTTGAAGAGCACCCGGAAGCTTCAACTGGTCCAGAATGCGGCTGCGTGGGTTACCATGGAGGCACCTAGGTGCTCCCATGTTACACCCCTTTTAGGCGGCCTGCACTGGTTGCCGGTTGTCTTCCGGGTGCGATTCAAGGTACTAATTATGACCTTTAAAGCGCTCCGTGGCTTAGGCCCAGGGTACCTGCGAGACCACCTACTGCCACCGGTAGCCTCCCATTGTCCAGTGCGATCCCACAGAGTTGGCCTCCTCAGGGTGCCATCGGCCAGACAGTGTCGGCTAGTGACCCCCAGGGGGAGAGCCTTCTCTGTGGGAGCGCCTTCCCTCTGGAATGAGCTGCCCCCGGAGCTTCGTATAATCCCCGACCTCTGGTCCTTCCGACGCGCCCTAAAAAGTTGGCTTTTCCAGCAAGCCAGCCTGGCCTGAACAAAACAAAACAAATTATTGATCACTGTTAATTTTAATTTTAATTTTTTTTAAAAAAATGTCATTGTCAATTTTAATTGGGTTTGGGATATTCTATTTAATATTTTTTTTAACGTTGTATTATGTGTTTCTTTTAATGTTGTACGCCGCCCTGAGTCCTTGGGAGAAGGGCGGCATATAAATCTAATAAACCTAAACCTAAACCCTTCCCCCTCCTCACTGGTAGCTCCCCCCTTACCAAGGGCTGTGGCTTATCTCTGATCTCCAGTCTCCCCCTGACTTTGTGATATTGAACTGCAAATTGCCAATTGTGATATGAAGTCACTTTTGTCATGCAATTCTTAGCAGAAGGTTGGTTGCCATTCTTTCCCTTTCAGAGCCACTTGTTCCCCTTATGTAGCTGCAGACAAGAGGTGTATATGGGGCAGTGGTGGGTTTCAAAAATTGTTCGAACCTACTTTGTGGGTGTGGCTTCCTTTGTGGGAGTGGCTTGCCGCCCATGTGACCGGATGGGAGTGGCTTGCCACCCATGTGACCGGATATGAAGATGCTAATGACACTTGTCAGAACCACCTTAATTATCTCACACACAGCACTGGCATGCATAAGAATAGGATGTAAACTTGTTTTTGAAAAGGCATCTTTGGTTTGCGTTAAAACAACTTCAACACACGCAATGTTCTGATTGCACCACAAACGCAGTAGTCATCCTTACCTTTCACAGAGGCACTGAGTTTTATAAATAGGAGCATGATAGTGTAGAATAATCATATCCAAGGACCAGTGGTGGGTTTCAAAAAATTTTGGAACCTCTTCTGTAGGTGTGGCCTGCTTTCCGGGTCCACTGGTGGAACCTTTTCTAACCGGTTCGGTAGATTTGACGAACCGGTTCTACCGAATAGGTGCGAATTGGTAGGAACCCACCTCTGATATGGGGCCTCGAGCAAGGGATACAGAAATCAACCAGGAGACCTTTGGTGGTCCCTGTGGAGAAGGAAACTCCACATTCTTGTGTGTGTATCTGGGGCGGGATGGGGAGGGGGAAAGGAATCTGTGCTTTCCAGGCTACATGATATATAGTACTCTTCACACAAGAGTGAGTTGGCATCTCCTGTTTCAGCTGCAGAATGAGCTTGTGTTTGGAATCCTTTAAAAAAAAAATCTGGATGTTTCTTTTCAGAGGTGTTAACTGTCAAGCTCTGAGGGGTATCAAATGCATCATCGGAAGCTTGGAGTGTTATTTAATTATTATTATTTTGCCAAATTTTTCAAGAACTGTAGTCTTCAATTACAGGCTGGGATCAGAAAGAAATTGCTTTCATAGTGATGCTCTGGAGAAATATGATGCTTAGCTTGAGGAACTTGACATAGATGAAATATATTTGCATTATACAATGTACACACACACCCACACACACACACACACACACACACACACACCAATAGATTGTGCCCAACTGGACGTGACCAGTGATGGATGCAATTGGAAGTGTGAACTTGCTAACAAAAGAAATTGTGTCAGCAACTGAAGTACTTGGCACGGGCAGCTGTACGAAACAGATGTGAAGCAAAGTGACAGTATTTTTCCAGCCTAGTACAGTTGCTGTTATGAAGGGCGGGGAGGGGGGGGGGAAAGACCTCTATTTTTGCCTGCTAACTTGAACGGTTTATGGCTTAGGTCAGTGCCAGCAAGATAAAGAGAATTTCTGAAGCTGATCTATGGTAGCTTAATTGCAAATCATTGCAACCATCAGTTCGCGGAGTGTAAAGATAAGGTTGGCATTGTTAACTGGATGTTATAGACAATTCTGCCATTCACGCATTAGCAAACTCTTCTGTTCTATCTGGGTTTGGAGCGTGTGTCTTTTCTGGTTCCTAATTTGATAAACAGTTTCCCTTTGCAAACTTTGATCACCTCTACTTATTTTTTTAGCATGCTCAGAAGGCCCCTTTAACCCCCCTCCCTTTTCTACTTGGTCTCCCGCTGCATCAGCAGATTTCAGTTTGCCAAAGGAGTGTGAAAGTAAATCAATGACCACTCTGGACTTCTACAGATTAGCAATAGCAATAGCAGTTAGACTTATATACCGCTTCATAGGGCTTTAGGCCCTCTCTAAGCGGTTTACAGAGTCAGCATATCGCCCCCACAGTCTGGGTCCTCATTTTACCCTCCTCGGAAGGATGGAAGGCTGAGTCAACCCTGAGCCGGTGAGATTTGAACAGCCGAACTGCAGCTAACAGTCAGCTGAAGTGGCCTGCAGAACTGCACCCTAACCACTGCACCACCTCGGCTCTTAATGTCTGCCATTCTGGATGTTTTCCCCTCGACCCAACCTTTGATTTGATCCCTCTGCTAGTTTTGTTTCCTCGTCCACATTTTATGCCTTTTTCTTTTTGCTATCTTCCGATTTTCTCGCTTTCCTTTAAACATCCTAATTTACAGCCCAGACAACTTTCTCTGGAAAGGGTCAGGGCTGTTAGTCTTCTACAATTCTAGGTGTAAAGATTTGGTGCATTGTCTAGAAGTTGACGCTAGAAGTTGGGTTTTGAGGAATAATTCTTTCTTCTCTTTTCCAGGGTCCTTTCCTTCTTACAAAAAAAAAAACCCACTCACTGATTTTTGCCTTAGGACAAAACTAAGAAATGAACACTGGTATTGAAACAAACACACACGCTCCCTGTCAGCCTCTGTTTTGCTGCTTGCTTTTCGGCTGCCATTGAAACGGGGAGGGAGGGGATGGTATTTGGGTGAGGGAAATAATCTGTACAGGAGGACTGTTAATTGGGAGTTGTTCTCACCATCGTCTGCGCATGTGGCAAGGAGGGGAGTTTCCTGCCAAGACCAACTGTCCGGCATACCAACCTGTTCTGTCCCCCCTTCCTCGCTCGTTAACAGACGACAGGCAGACAAACTTAAAAGAAAAGAACTTTATCAGTCCTCGGCTCAGACTGGCTGCGAGGAACATAAATAAAGTCTCTGGCAAGAAGAAGAACAGAATGCAAAACAAAAATCTCTTACGGCAAAACCAGGTGTCCAAAAAGAAAGCAAAGCACTTCTCCAAGTGTCTCTTTGAATCAGGGTTACAGAAAGCAAATCACTTATCCAAGTGCCTCTCACAAACAAACCACGACCGATGAACAATGAATGATGAACGTTGACTCCTGCAACCAGGGCATGGCACCATCCATCCTTTTATCACCAGAAGACGCCACTAACGAGCCCCAGCTGAATTGTTAATCTTGCATCCCGACTCAACTCACAGCAAACCTCTGCCGAGTCACAACACCAACCTGATGATGATATTTGAAGATGTCTCCCGCCTGACAGCTGTGGAGATATTGGATTGGACTATGGACTGGGGTTACCAAGGGGAGGGGAATGGGTCCTGTATTGATATCTAATGCTTTCGTGCGCTTTTGCTCAGATCCAGCTTTGCTTAGCTTCTATTTACTTATAATCAGTAAAAGTACTCTTAATTCTGCAAAATGGAGTTGAGTGGTTTCTTTCTTGGTTATTAAGTGAAGCAGCCTTGACAGCAATACCTTAAGCACAAGGATATCATGTTTAAAAATGAATAATGTATTAATCGAAATGTTTGTCACAAGCATGAAAACTGTACAAAAACTCAGTTGCCCAGTATGAAGGTAGCAACGATTACACTGTGTGTGTGTGTTTATCCCCACATGTATGCACCCTTGAATCATTTGTGATTCCTAGTATCTGCCAGGACAGGTCCCTGTAATTATCTTGGCGAGAGTTTGGAAGTGACTTGTCACTGCCTACTTCTGAAGAACAGGACTGGTCCAAAATCACACAGGGGGCTTCATGCCTAAAGCAAAACTAGATTCACAATCTCCCCATGTTCTGAAAGTCCAAATGTGTGGCGGAGAACACAATTCAATTGCACAGGTACCAAAGTACTATTTCACTGCCAGTCTTCCATGCAGCAGCTTGTCTTTTTAATTTAAATACTAAAATGAGCCAGACAAACCTTGGTTTTTGAGGCTTCTGATAAATCTACTGCATGTTCAAATGCCCTGGAATTGTTTCAATATGCTGAGAACTCAAAATAATAGAGATTAAAGGCAGGTCCTGATTAGTGTCTCCCATAAGGAATGGAAGATGGGTGGGATAGGAAGTGAAGGAGCTGAGCAGAGGTGGCATTCAGCAGGTTCTGACAAGTTCTGGAGAACCAGTAGCAAAAATTTTGAGTTACTTCGGAGAACCAGTAAATACCACCACTGGTTGGCTCTGCCCCAGTGGTGGGTTTCAATTTTTTTAGAACCTCTTCTGTAGGTGTGGCCTGCTTTGTGAGAGTGGCTTGCTGGCCATGTGACTGGGTGGGAGTGGCTTGCCAGCCATGTGACCGGGTGGGCATGGCAACATAAAATGTGATGAAACTCATTTAACAACGCTCTTGCTTAGCAACCAAAATGTTGGCTCAGAACCTCTGGCATTTGAAGCACGCAAGTCTTAAAGCTGTCAAGGTACAAGACCCTTGCACCCTTCACCCTTTAGACAAAAAAAACCCAGGGGTGTTCAAACTTGACAGCTTTAAGACTTGTGGACTTCAACTCCCAGAATTCCTCCTCTCGCTCTTCATCTTGATGATGTGCAGACGGGCGGGAGGAGGGAGCTGGAACTGGTTCTAAACGGCACTGTAGATTTGTGGAACCTCTTCTATAGAAGAGGTTAGAACTGGCAGGAACCCACCCCTGCTCTGCCCCCATCTATTCTCTGTCTCCTGAGTCTCAGCTGATCAGGAAGGAATGGGGATTTTGCACTAACCTTCCTCTGGAATGGGGAAGGAATGGAGATTTTACAGTAGCCTTTCCCTGCCACGCCCACCAAGCCATGCCATGCCCACCAAGCCACACCCACAGAACCAGTAGTAAAAAAATTTGAATCCCACCACTGACTGAGACAGATAAGGAATGAGAAACCTTTGGGAGACCTATTACTCCTGATAATGATGTCATTGCCAGTAAGGGCATTTTTAACATTTCTCAACAGGGTTGGGAGTGGGGTGATGGAGGGGATGAGGGAGAAAGAACTTTGATTTCAAGTTTAGAAGGAAGTGGTTTTTATTTTAAAGCTCATTTTCAAAGTGAAGTGAGGAAGTTTATCTAACACAAAGTCCTACCACCCACATATTTTCCAACGCTGTGATTAGAGCCGAGGTGGCGCAGGTGTTAGAGTGCAGTACTGCAGGCTACTTCAGCTGACTGCTAGTTCGGCAGTTCGGCTGTTCAAATCTCACCGGCTCAGGGTTGACTCAGCCTTCCATCCTTCCGAGGTGGGTAAAATGAGGACCCGGATTGTTGGGGGCAATATGCTGACTCTGTAAACCGCTTAGAGAGGGCTGAAAGCCCTATGAAGCGGCATATAAGTCTAACTGCTATTGCTATTGCTAAAATCTTGGTTAAGGAAGAAAGCTTAAATATATGCATGATCATAGTGGAATGCTTGAGCAAGGACCCTCTCACAGCTTGCATTGCAAATATTTATGGAATCTACACATTTTGGTTTCACCTTATGCCTTAATTGCTGCTGATTCCCATTTTTTTTTCACCCCCATTTCACTGTTCTGTTTGTTAAAAGAAATCTACAGCTGAGCAAAGAATTTGAATTTGGGAGGGAAGTTCAAGGGATAGATGAACAAATAAGGGAAAGAGTAATAATTATATTTCTATATGCCATTTCTATGCTGGAAACTATATGAACCTAGCCATGTTTTCAACAACAACAACAAAAATGAGAGGGAGAGAAAAACTGGTTGATCTTTGAAGACCCAAAATGAACACAAACAAAGCTTCTCCTTATTTGCAGTATTCTTTGAACAGTGCATTTTCAAATCATGTGGGTGGATTTCAATTTTGCATTTAAGTTTCAAGAAAATAATGGAACTTTAAAACAAACCAAATATGTATTTGATTGACAATTCATTGCGAAAAAAATGCTGTTGAGTATTCACTGCAAACTGTTTCAAGGATCCCTAGAGACAACTGAAATATGTAGGAGCAAGATCTTTTAAAAAAATGTTTTAGAAGGAAGAATAAATATCTTTTTGGTCCACATGCAGTCACACAATTAAAAATGCAAACTAAGTAAGTGGATAATTTTCTTGCATGAATCTTATCAAATCTCTGTATGAGGCACAATGTAAATAGAACTGCACACTTTACATTTGGTAATTATCTTCTATTGCTTTTAAAGACATGGCGGATTTTGCAAACAGTGACTTATATCCTTGGTCCTCTTCAGTTTTGAGAGAGGGCTGCAGAACTATCTTTAAACCTTAAAAAAAATAGATTCAGGCATCTGCTTATAACAAATAGGATTGGGTTAATTTGGACCACCCAATGGAAAGCCCCAGTGAAATGGACAAGATCTATGGGCTTATACATCTCATACTTGTGCCCCAGGCTTGATTTGTATATCCTGCATAGCATTTAGTATTTCAAAAATATTGATTACCTTCAGTGGTGGGTTTCAAATTTTTTTAGAACCTATTCTGTAGGTGTGGCCTGTCTTGTGGGAGTGGCTCGGCAATCATGTGACCGGGCGGGCATGACTTGGTGGGCGTGTGACCGGGTGGGTGTGGCCAACTTGGAAAATATGGTGAAACTCACTTAACAATGCTCTTGCTTAGGAACCAAAATTTTGGGCTCAATTGTGGTCCTAAATTCTATTTCTCTTTCTTTCTTTCTTTCTTTCTTTCTTTCTTTCTTTCTTTCTTTCTTTCTTTCTTTCTTTCTTTCTTTCTTTCTTTCTTTCTTTCTTTCTTTCCTTGCTTCCTTCCTTCCTTCCTTTTGTCTCTCTCCCCCTCTTTCTTTCTTTCTTTCTTTCTTTCATCTCTCTCTCCCACTTTCTTTTTCTTTCTTTTTCTTTTTTCTTTCTTTCTCGCTTTCTTTCTATCTGTCTCTCTCTTTTTCTCTCACTCTCCCTCCATTCCTTCCTTCTTTCCTTCCTTCCTTCCTTCTTTCCTTCCTTCCTTTTGTCTCTCTTCCCCTCTTTCTTTCTTTCTTTCTTTCTTTCTTTCTTTCTTTCTTTCTTTCTTTCTTTCTTTCTTTATTTCATCTCTCTCTCCCACTTTCTTTTTCTTTCTTTTTCTTTTTTCTTTCTTTCTCTCTTTCTTTCTATCTGTCTCTCTCTTTTTCTCTCACTCTCACTCCATTCCTTCCTTCCTTCCTTCCTTCCTTCCTTCCTTCCTTCCTTCCTTCTTCCTTCCTTCCTTTTGGAATGGGTTCTTTCATCTCTCTCTCCCGCTTTCTTTTTTTTCTCTTTCTTTTTTCTTTCTTTCTTTCTTTCTTTCTTTCTTTCTTTCTTTCTTTCTTTCTTTCTATCTATCTATCTATCTATCTATCTATCTATCTATCTATCTATCTATCTATCTATCTATCTATCTCTTTTTCTCTCACTCTCTCCCCCTTCCTTCCTTCCTTCCTTCCTTCCTTCCTTCCTTCCTTCCTTTTGGAATGGGTTCTAAAAGGTACACTAAATTTCACGAACCGGTTCTGGTGTACCGGTGCGAACTGGAAGAAACCCACCCTTGGTTACCCTTGTAATCTACATGACTTGCAACCATTCATTTAGTGGGCATTTGAAGTTACAATGGCATTGAAAAAAGTGATGGATGACTTCCTTTCACACTTATGACACAAATTGCAGAATTCCTGTAATCATGATCAAAATTTAGCACTTGGCAACTGGTATGTATTTATGATGGTTTAGTATTGCAGGGTCATATGATCACAT
Source organism: Thamnophis sirtalis (assembly GCF_051295495.1). Lineage (NCBI taxonomy): Eukaryota > Metazoa > Chordata > Lepidosauria > Squamata > Natricidae > Thamnophis > Thamnophis sirtalis. Next base: position 59,070,800 of record NW_028261392.1, on the reverse strand, counting down.
TTTGTGACCTGACAAGCAAAGTCAATGGGGAAGCCAGATGCATTGAACAACCGGGCTGCCAACTTAATTGCAGTGATCCACTTAACAACTGTAGTAAGAAAGGTCATAAAAAGAGGCAAAATTCATTTAACAACTGTTTCACTTAGTGTTGTGGCCCAGCAGGAGCCGTTGGAGCTGCCACCAGACTCCGACAGCGAGGGGCCCTATGAGTCGGCTCTGGAGGATGTGGAGGACCCTGGACAGGGTTCCAACTCCGAGCAGGGCGCAGAGAGGCTGGTTGGCCACCAGGAAGTGCCTCAGCCTTGGACCAGTGGGGAGGAGACAAGGGAGTGTGATCCTGATGTCATGCATTGGAGCAGTGGGGAGGAGCCAAGGGAGTTGTTCCTGGATGCCCAGCAATGGAGAGCTAATAGGCGTAAGGAGCAGTTACGGAGTTACAGGAGATAATTGCACTCAGCTGGTGGTAATTAGGCTCCTTTCAAGACTATAAAAGGAATGATTGTGCACACGCCCCCTTGCAGGAGTCAACGTATTCACTAAAGTTGGAGAACTTTCGTGGCTAGCTTGGCAGGCTGGATTGCTGCCAAGGTTAGTTTGTGCTGGATTGCTGCCAATGTCTTCTCTGTGCTGGATTGCTGCCAACGTCTAGTCTGTGCTGGATTGGGCTCAGTTGTGTTTGTACTTTGAGGGCTACCTGTATGAGCAAGGTTGTACTTTGAGGGCTACCTGTATGACTGACTTAAAGTGTAAATTGATTTCTAGAATGCTTGTTAGCTGAAGATCCTTAACTGTATTTTTAATAGTAAAAAAAAAATGTAACTACAACAATAAAACAATTAACAAGGACTGAACTTGTATGCAATCATCACTCCAAGGTTTTCTTTTGTCCCTTCTCACAAAATGCTTCAACAAGCCTCTTTTGTAAATCCAGTATGGGAAGATTATTCATATCGTTCACTTGGTTTGTTATATGTATGGTATATTTCTTTTTAAATTATAGGTAGCCCTTGAATTTACTTAGTGACATCCGAAGTTACAATGGCAATGGAAAAAAGTGGTTCATGACCATTTTTCACATTTACAACAGTTGCAGCCAGTGGTGGGATTCAGCCAGTTCGCACCTATTCGGGAGAACCAGTTGGTAACTTTCTAAGTAGTTCGGAGAACCGGTTGTTGGAAGAAATCTCCTTTCCTTTTTTCCCACTTTACAGGGCTAATCCTGTAAGGAAGGCAGGAAGGAAACATTCTGATGTTGTTTCTAGCCTAATCTTTATTGACCTGCTTACAGAAACTGCCTCTCCAGTTAACCCTTATTACCTTGTAACAGCTAAAGCGAAGCGCCCATCGACCTGAGTGACCTTGAGTTGGCCACGCCCACCCAGTCACATGACCACTGAGCCCCACCTACCCAGATAGTCATTAGGGCAGAGAACCGATTGTTAAATTATTTGAATCCCACCACTGGTTGCAGCATCCCCATAGTCACATTATCAAAATTTGGACGCTGGCTCCTATTATAACAGCTGCAAAATGTGATCACCTCTTGCGACCTTCTAACAATTAAAATCAATGGGGAAGTCAGATTCATTTAATAAGCATGTTAGTGATTTAACCACTGTGGGGATTCACTTAACAACTGTGGCAAAAAGGTTGTGAAATAGAGCAAAACTCACTTAGCAGCAAACATTTTGGGCTCAATTATGGTCATGTATCAAGGACTATCTGTATTAAGGTATCACCAGTTTCTTCTGTAGCTCTGGTGTAATATTTTTTTCCCTTATCGTTCTTATAACTTGCCATTTTTAAATCCACTTTCACTAGTATCAGTAAAACTCAGTAGTCTTCCATAATATCTTTGAAACTCAGTCTAACTTTAGAAGCATTAAGTTTATTAAGTTTAACTTCTGGGTCCATTGTTTAAAAATATCCTTCAATATATTGAAACTTAGAATACTTTGCTCCATTCTGTATTAGTAAGTCAAATTCTATTGTAATGTTTAGTTCCTTCTAGTTCCCGCTAGTGTCCAACTTTCAAAGTCCCATCTTATCATGTTTTTTAAAAAGAATTCAAAACAAAGTATTTTCCCATGTGAATGCTTCTTATGTTTGATTCCAAAATCTTATTTCAAAGTTATCTGGACCTTTAGTCAGTTTGTAACCTTCTAAAGTCAAAACTGTAACCACTATATTGCTTTTCATTCCAGAAAAAACATCTACTTGTTGGCCGGTTCTTCATTTCACCATAATAGCTTCCCCATAAGTCCAGATAGTTAGTTTTTTTAATTGTTGCTCCAACTTTTTAACATTTGCAGAATAAACTATTTACTATATTTTCCATTTCTCAGATTCAAAATGCTATCATGAAGTTTGTTCACAATCAAAGGTTAGCATAGACATCTGTTGTGGCCCAGCAGGAGCCATTGGAGCTGCCACCAGACTCCGACAGCGAGTCTGGAAGGCTCTGGAAGATGTGGAGGACCCCGGACAGGGTTCCGACTCAGAGCAGGGTGCAGAGAAGCTGGTTGGTCACCAGGAGGTACTTGAGGCCTGGAGCAGCAGTGAGAGCCAAAGGGAGCGTGCTCCTGAAGTCAAGCCTTGGAGAAGTGGGGAGGAGATAAGAGAGTGTGATCCTGACGTCATGCATTGGAGCAGTGGGGAGGAGATAAGGGAATTGGTCCTGGATGCCCGGCACTGGAGGGCTAATAGGCATAAAGAACAGTTACACAGTTACAGGAGATAATTGGACTCAGCTGGTGATAATTAGGCTCCTCTCAAGACTATAAAAGGAACGGCTTTCCACAAGCTCGTCGCAGGAATCAACATATTTACTAGAGCTGGAGAAGCTATCGTGGCTATCTTGGCAGGCTGGATTGCTGCCAAGGTCAGTCTGTGCTGGATTGCTGCCAAGGTCTAGTCTCTGTGTTAATAAATCCTTGAAGTATCTTTGTCTCGGCGTGCTTTGGTGTAGGAAGAGGGGGGTCAGAACAGACATCTAAGGGTAACACCAACATTTTAGAAGATGTCATTACATTATATCAGTCAAAGTTCTCATAGTGGTTTGATATTGTTAAAACAGTGAGAGTCAGAGAGTCTGAACCAGTATGCAACCACTCAACATTTTTCCATTTCATCTAAATCTATGTTAATCCTAGCATTGACTGCCTGAGACTTTCAATATAATATCTTCCACTATCTCTTGATGCAGAGAACCTCCAGCTGTTCTAGACATCCGGAATCTATTACATAGTCTTCTAGCTCAGTACTCTTAACCCATAGGATGGACAACTATACATCTCCTTGTGTTACACATCATACAGCAATATTTTCAAATTTTTATTTACTGCTAATATGGAGTTATATAAACTGGAGGTATGATTTGATGAATTCTCCAAATTTATCTTTTCATTTATCTTTTTGATCCCACCATTTCCGAGCTTGGCAGAGTAAAAATATATACATATAATGGTCCATATAATTTAAACCTTAATGTCATAATATTAAAATAAAACGTAAGTAGTGAACCTAACATGGTTTGTATTATCTGACAATCTGACTCAGTGATGCTGATTGTTTGGCTGTAGATAAAATAGTAATTAGTTTTATTTGTGTCTTTGTGTGTCTGTGTATGATGTCACGCTTCTGAACTGACAATTTCTAATTCTCAAAAAAAAACCTCCACACATCAGAGGTGGGTTCCTACCAGTTCGCACCTATTCGGTAGAACCGGTTCGTCAAATCTACCAAACCGGTTAGAAGAGGTTCCACCAGTGGACCTGGAAAGCAGGCCACACCTACAGAAGAGCTTCCAAAAATTTTTGAAACCCACCACTGGTCATTGGATATGATTATTCTACACTATCATGGTCCTATTTATAAAACTCAGTGCCTCTGTGAAAGGTAAGGATGACTACTGCGTTTGTGGTGCAATCAGAACATTGCGTGTGTTGAAGTTGTTTTAACGCAAACCAAAGATGCCTTTGGTTTACATTAACAAGTTTACATCCTATTCTTATGCATGCCAATGCTGTGTGTGAGGTAATTTAAGGTGGTTCTGACAAGTGTCGTCGGCATTTTCATATCCGGTCACGTGGGCGGCAAGCCACACCCATCCGGTCACATGGGCGGCAAGCCACTCCCACAAAGGAGGCCACACCCACAGAGTAGGTTCGAACAATTTTTGAAACCCACCACTGCCACACATTCTTTAAATTCCTAAATTAGATGCCATACGGATGACACGTAATTGGGGACTGTTTCTAAACTGGCTGATGTCTAAAAGCCATATGTAACATAATATCAGTGAACACTGGCAAATATGAATTTTTACAACCAGATAGTTAGAAAATACTGAGCATGCTGTTTCCTTTCAGAATAAACAATATTATGCAAAACATGAGAAGGAGAATATGTAATAAAAAAACTCAAATAATTAATTGCGTGAGATAAGAAAAAGAAATATAGCTAAAACCAATTCATACCAACACCATTCATCAAATCTTTCCATTCCTTTCTTTTTTTGTAAACCATAGTTGCTTCCTCCATGTCCATACAGTACTTTGTCTGCTGCCTTTTGTTCTTTAAACTCAGCAATTCCTTTTTGAGAATCTCATCAACTCCATCCAACCATGACTTTCTCTGCCTTCCCCTTCCGTTAAAGCCATTCGCTCTTTCCTTATGCGTTCGTTTAGTTACTCATTCATTCTGGCTACATAACCAAATCACCTCAACATCCTTTTTTCATACTGGTCACTGGTCAGTCTATGTCCAGCTCTCACTTCTTTTAAGAAAGAGGGTAGAAGCATATTCTTATATATAGAAATGTTTGCTTTTTTTGAAAATTACATTTCATGTATTTGAAATAAATCTTTTTCTAAGATGCTTGCCTGTTCTGACCCTCATCTCCATCCAGTAACGAAAGCCATAACACGCTTAATGAGAATGTCCTTTAATAGCAAGACCAGACTCTCAGTGGTTGAAAGCCAAGTAAACAAACAGATAAGGACCTTGGCAGCAAGTCCGACAAACCTTGGAAGCAATTCAGACAAACTCTGGCAGCAATCCAGCCAGATTGGGTTTCAAAAATTGTTCAAACCTACTCTGTGGGTGTGGCCTCCTTTGTGGGAGTGGCTTGCCGCCCATGTGACCGGGTGGGAGTGGCTTGCCGCCCATGTGACTGAATGGGAGTGGCTTGCCGCCCATGTGACCGGATATGAAGATGCCAACAACACTTGTCAGAACCACCTTAAATTACCTCACACACAGCACTGGCATGCATAAGAATAGGATGTAAACTTGTTTTTTAAAAGGGATCTTTGGTGTGCGTTAAAACAACTTCAACACATGCAATGTTCACACCACAAATGCAGTAGTCATCCTTATCTTTCACAGAGGCACTGAGTTTTATAAATAGGAGCATGATAGTGTAGAATAATCATATCCAAGGACCAGTGGTGGGTTTCAAAAAAGTTTGGAACCTCTTCTGTAGGTGTGGCCTGCTTTCCGGGTCCACTGGTGGAACCTCTTCTAACCGGTTCAGTAGATTTGACGGACCGGTTCTACCGAATAGTTGCAAACTGGTAGGAACCCATCTCTGGCATAATCAGATAGTGTTCTGTAGTCCTAACATGCTAGCTAATTCACTACATCACACTTGATGTAGACCAGGATTAAGCAATTTGTTGTCCAGTTATTTTTAGCTTAGTTATAATCAGCCCAGCCACCATGGCTCCTAACAAAGGACTTGTGGGAGTGGTCATCTGAAATGTCTGGAGGACAGCAGTTGCCTTTCCCCATATAATTATTTCCTGTCTCTGAGTTATCAAGCATCCAAATACTTAAAAGATCCTTTGAAGGCCTCAATGTACCCATAAACACCCCTTGTCAGTACTTAAGGCAAAATATGCAGTCTATCAAGCATGATGATTTCAAGCTGCAGCATAAAGTATCTTATTGGAGAAGAGGGAGTGATACTTTTTCTGAAGAAAAAATGCATAGTTTAAAAAAAATCACAGTAATATAAAAGCAATTCACATTCTACTCAATCGGGGTTCTTTTTTCCCCTCACATCTAATCAAAGTGTTATAAGCATATTAATTACTGTACTGGATCTACTCTGAGATTTTGACTGCCATATTGTATTTTCCATAGGAACATTTACTGATGCTGCTCCTGTTGAGCCTATTTTAGTCGTCACTTATAAAGCCCTTCATGGTATTGGACCTGGGTACTTGAGAGACCGCCTGCTGCCAATTACCTCCAATAGACCGATCAGAGCCCACAGATAAGGCCTCCTCCGAATTCCATCCGCCGGCCAATGCCGACTGGCGACTACCCGGAGGAGAGCCTTCTCTGTGGCTGCTCCGACCCTCTGGAACGAGCTCCCCGTGGAGATTCGAACCCTCACCACCCTCCAGGCCTTCCGCAAAGCCCTTAAAACCTGGCTGTTCCGACAGGCCTGGGGCTAAAGACCTTTCCCCCCCCCCCCTCGAATGGTATGGTTGTTGTGTGCTTTTAAATTGTGTATTGTTCTGTTCGTCTTTTTTATCCCTTATCTGTACCCCCCTTCCCTGACTTGGATTGTGAGCCGCCCTGAGTCCCCTTCGGGGAAAAGGGCGGCATATAAATGCAATAAATTCAATTCAATTCAATTCAATAAAGCATCTTTTTCCCCTTGAAATTCTTTCACTGCTAGGAATTCCTTTTTCGAGGTTGCTTGTTTCTCTGGTCTTCCTTTAATCCCCTTTAACTGGTTGCATACAGTCTCAATCATTTCTGCGTTCATCTTCCCTTACCCACCTTATAAAAAATGGGATTGCTTTCTGCAGCTGTCAAGAGTCTGCATGGCCCAGATTATGCCTCAGTGAATACATAAATATGCTGTTGGATTGAAACTTCTTCCCAACCCCCGAAAAGGCTAGTGCAGAATACAAATTATTCTGAGAGAAGGAAGAGTTGAGCTGGCTTCTGATCTCCCACTGATTGAGAAGAGATACGAAACAACCCAATTGCCTCAGATGGTCTACTCACTTGTAACAAACATGTCAGCTTATTCAAACAAGAAAGTCATATTTTAAAAAAAGAAAGTATAGATATGTAAAAATATATTTACCACGTAGCCATTAAAAATAATACATGTGTAATAATAAAAATAATAATAATAAATTATTATTATTATTATTTTTTCTTTAAAACTAGGATATGTTAAGTATATTGATATGGAAGCGGAAATACACCAAATACACCATCAAACAAGAAAGTCATATTTTAAAAAAGAAAGTATAGATATGTAAAAATATATTTACCACGTAGCCATTAAAAATAATACATGTGTAATAATAAAAAAATATAAAAAATTATTATTATTATTATTTTTTCTTTAAAACTAGGATATGTTAAGTATATTGATATGGAAGCGGAAATACACCAATGAGAGGAGGAGTTGGAAACAGAAGGGAGAAGAAAGATGGGAAGAGAGGGATAGGAGAAAGGGTAAGGGGGGAAGATGAGGAGGATGAGGATAAGGAGGAGTGGAATGTAGAGAGAGGTTCGAGGTTCGAGGTTCATTTTATTTATATGCCGCCCTATTCCCAACGGGACTCAGGGCGGCACACAAACCCAAGGAGGGGAAGGGAAACACAAAAACTACAACAAAAGTACAGGGCATTTAAAACAACCAACAGCCACACGATTCAAGAGGGGAAGGGAACTCATCGACCCCAGGCCTGCCGACACAGCCAAGTTTTAACGGCTTTTCGGAAGGCCTGGAGAGAGGTGAGGGTCCGAATCTCTGCGGGGAGCTCGTTCCAAAGGGCCGGAGCCGCCACAGAGAAGGCCCTCCCCCGGGTAGTGGCCAGATGACATTGGTTAGTAGACGGAACCTGGAGGAGGCCTAATCTGTGTGATCTAATGGGTCTTTGGGAGGTAATTGGCAGCAGGCGGTCTCTCAAGTACCCAGGTCCAATACCAGAGGAGAAGGAGAAAGGAAGGGGAAGTAGAGTAGGAAAGGATGATGGAGGGAAGATAGGAAGTAGGAGAGAAGTAGAAGAAAGAGGTGTATGGAGAGCAGAAGAGCTATAATGGGTTTTTATTTTGGGGGGCATTGATGACAAGAGGAACTGATGTAATTATTATTTAATACTATATGATACTGGCTATGTATAGTATACATGCGATTGTATGTTATGAAAATGGAAATAAAAATATGTTTAGAAATAATAATAAAAAAATACATGTGTAAATGTGTATAAAATGATTAGATAAATTAAAAAGAGCATCTCATCCTCAAAGCGAAGACTCTACAAGATTTAGCATATAGTCTTATGTAAATGTAAGGTTAACTGTAGCAGCCCCAAAGCCAACTCTATTACCTTAAGGATAAGTGAAAGATTTAGTTCATTGCCTACATGATGTGGTGAAAAACTTAAATTTCATTGGCCCAGTAAATGCATTATATAACAAATCCTTTAATACCACTTTCCACTTTTAATAATACATTGAAATCCTGGAGGCGAGGTAAGGAAGAGAACCACACAGTTTCAGGAGAAAGAAAATGTGATGTGGACCAACTCCCGCTTGAGGAAAACATTTAGAGAGGGTTTGAAGAGTATATTATCAACAAGATTAGACCATTTGATTCCCTTTTACACACCACCTCACTGTATCCAGGGAGCAAAAGTATCTCAATGTTTACAATAGACACAGCTCAGTGAACCTGAAGTTTATGGAATTCCCTTTGCAATTCTATAACTTCAAATTGAAGATAGGAAGGTGAATATTTGATTGAATCAGTGGTGAGTTTCAAAAAAATTTGGAACCTCTTCTGTAGGTGTGGCCTGCTTTCCGGGTCCATTGGTGGAATCTCTTCTAACTGGTTTGGTAGATTTGACGAACCGGTTCTACTGAACTGGTGCGAACCGGTAGGAACCCACCTCTGGATTGAATGTATGAGTATCCAAAATCATTTGCTCTGCAAGCTAGGATGATGCAAACAACAAACTTTTATATTTGCATTCTTTCACACAAATTTCAAGCTTCAACACAGGGTCAGTTATTGCTATGGGAACATGAAAAGCCTGAGTTAAACAGAAATGCATTATAAATTACCGTATATACTCGAGTATAGGCCGACCCGAATATAAGCTGAGGCACCTAATTTTACCACAAAAACTGGAAAAGTTATTGACTCGAGTATAAGCCTAGGGTGGGAAATGCAGCAGCTACCGGTAAATTTCAAAAATAAAAATAGATACCAATAATGTTTTTGAATATTTATTTCAAAGAAAAACAGTAAACTAGCGGTGTATTCAATGAAATACTTCACTCACCTCATGATGCTGATGTCCCGCTGTGATGATGATGTCCCGTGCAGCCGCGGGAGCGATGTCCCGCCTCCTATGACACACGGCACAGTGATTCCTATCATTGGATCACTGTACCAGAGGAGGTGGGACATCGCTATGTGGCTGCTTGCCATAACAAGGAGGAGGTGGGACATCGTTGCAGAGCGGCAGGAGGGGGAGGAAGGGGAATCGTAAGACAGCCCTGCATTACATTAGAACGTGAGGAGAGGGGATGGTGCGGTGCGCGCTGCGCGGCGAACTGACACAGAGGGAGGGGAAACTCACAGGGGCGCCGGGCCATTCACGAGCGTCACCCAGTGGCATGGCCCCGCCCCTTTTTCTCCTCCATTTCGGGCAAATTTTTCACTGACTCGAGTATAAGCCGAGGCGGCTTTTTTCAGCCCAAAAAGTGGGCTGAAAAACTCTGCTTATACTTGAGTATATATGGTACTTGTTTCTCCATAGCTTCATTGGCTAGCACACTTCATTTCCTGTTTCACTTCACGAAATTCACATTTGCAAACTCTGCACCCATCCAGACTTGGCAAAGCAGATAAAGGAGGAAGCCCCTCTATGGAAAATCCAGTCCAGGTGACTTCTTCAAAGCTACCCTCTGCCTTGGGCAGGAATTCTCCTGGTAGGATTAGTGGGGGATTCTTACTGTATGTTTTCCAGCCCTTGGTAGTGTTGTGTGAACTGCTGGCCTTATAGATCCCATCAGAGGTGGAATTCAGCAGGTTCTGACCAGTTCTGGAGAACTGGTAACAGAAATGTTGAGTAGTTTGGAGAACTAGTAAATACCACCTCTAATGTAGGTCAAGTACTCAGCCCCACTCAGAGAATATTCGGAATCAAATTCAAAATGTTGCCATATTTTTAACTAGGTATTATTCCAGAATGTATTAATGAAAATACCATAGTTAGCTAAGATACATGCTTATGACTGCAAGGACAAACTGTGCACTGTATTATAAAAAAGATGTATCAGGGAAATTAAACTTGGGAGAATATGGAGCAATTGCAAAACCAGCAGTATGTATACTTAACAGTATTTTTATTTATTTATTTATCATATTTATGCAGTCATGCAATCTCCAACAACGTGACTCTGGGCAGCATCCAATAAAAACACATCATAAAAACTAAGAAATTAAAAAAGCATTCTACAACTGAAAACACCACTCAAAATTGCCAATCACAGAGACTCAGAGAGAGCTATCATGATAGGCAACACATCCATCTCACTGATTCACTATTTCCTTGTGTTTTCCGAGCCTGATGACACAACCAGAGGTGGTATTCAGCAAGTTCTGACCAGTTCTGGAGAACCGGTAGTGGAAATTTTGAGTAGTCCGGAGAACCGGTAAATAACACCTCTGACTGGCCCCACCCCCATCTATTCTCTGCCTCCTGAGTCCAAGCTGATCAGGAGGGAATGGAGGTTTTTGCAGTATCCTTCCCCTGCCTAACCCACCAAGCCACGCCTTACCCACCAAGCCACATCCACAGAACCAGTAGTAAACATTTTTGAATCTCACCACTGGATCCCATCCATTTTTTTTTGTCTTTGTGCAACTTGGACTTCGCTTAGTTTCAATTTAAATGGCTACCCTAATATGACTCTGGCAGTAGTGTAGCTCCCAAGAGAGGTGAAATCCTTGGACTAGATTCAAAACCGAAGCAACCCCAAAGAATTTCCAAATGGGCTTGAACAAGCATCGTTTCAACTCAGGCATTATCTGAAGGGCCTTTTTATTATTCCAGTCTTCTGCCATTCTAGCCAGCAAGGAGAGGAGGGAAGAAGAAAGCTTGTTCAGGCCTCTTCTAAACTGAAGGATGAGGTAACTTTTTTTAGCAGTTAGCAGTTAGACTTATATACCGCTTCATAGGGCTTTCAGCCCTCTCTAAGCGGTTTACAGAGTCAGCATATCGCCCCCAACAACAATCCGGGTCCTCATTTTACCCACCTCGGAAGGATGGAAGGCTGAGTCAACCCTGAGCCGGTGAGATTTGAACAGCCGAACTGCAGAACTGCAATCAGCTGAAGTAGCCTGCAATGCTGCATTTAACCACTGCGCCACCTCGGCTCCTTGCTGGGACCTCATTTTTCAGGGACCTCATCCCAAGTACTGAGTTTTGTTGCACCATGAACTACAAAATGCCACTTTGCTAAGAGGCTCCTACAGGTTTAGCTCTGTGGCACTGAAGGGTCAGCCAGAGAAGCATTTATAGTGACGGATCTTTGCTAATGATCCATTGTTTTCCCGCTGAACAGGCTGCTGACATTAAAAGCAGCTATAACAAATGTTCTTAAAAGGGAAGTGTGTGTAATTGCAAGCTTTGTGCCATAGATTTCCACCTCCTCTGATGGATTTGAGCAGTCTTGCACGCTAGACCGCTCTGCATTTTCATCCCTCGCCTTCTTTTGCTCCTTCAAATGCCACAAAAACCTTTCAGAGGCCTCTCTGGTGACCTGATCCTGTTCCTTTCTCTGGCTAAATAATTTCAGTTGAACGGTGTTTGTGGGGAAAGGAGGAGGGCTGTGGGGGTGTGAACAATGACAAAAAGCACTCAATTTTATCTTCCCTTTTGTCTCATTGATGGGGAACTGTGTGCAACAAATAAAAATGTTTGCAATGTTGTAAAATGTTCATCAGAATGCTTCTTCCAGCTTAGTAGAAGGGCCAAGGGTAGAGAAATCTATAACAGAACACATAGGGCAGAGGTGGGTTCCTACCAGTTCGCACCTATTCGGTAGAACCAGTTCGTCAAATCTACCGAACCGGTTAGAAGAGGTTCCACCAGTGGACCCGGAAAGCAGGCCACACCTACAGAAGAGGTTCCAAACTTTTTTGAAACCCACCACTGGTCCTTGGATATGATTATTCTACACTATCATGCTCATATTTATAAAACTCAGGACCTCTGTGAAAGTTAAGGATGACTACTGCGTTTGTGGTGCAATCAGAACATTGCGTGTGTTGAAGTTGTTTTAACGCAAACCAAAGATCCTTTTAAAAAACAAGTTTACATCATATTCTTATGCATGCCAGTGTTGTGTGTGAGGTAATTAAGGTGGTTCTGACAAGTGTCGTCGGCATCTTCATATCTGGTCACATGGGTGGCAAGCCACTCCCATCGGGTGACATGGGTGGAAAGCCACTCCCACAAAGGAGGCCACACCCACAGAGTAGGTTCGAACAATTTTTGAAACCCACCAGTGACGTAGGGGTAGGTATCTGTCCACCTGGCTTCAATTGTCTCCATATTAGCTAAGTGGAGCAAAAGTCACCATAGAGTTCAAAGGAGAAAGAGGCCACTCCTTTCAAGTTCTTTTGGAAAACACCCGGAGGGAAAGAACTCCATCTGCTAACCTTTTACTCAAGAGAGTTCTAAACTTAAGAAAGCTCTATCACATTGGCTGGAAATACTACTAGTACTTTTTCTTCTTTTAACCAAACCCTGGACACTATTTTCAACCCAGCATGAGCAACACAAAATATCTTTCAGGTGGCTTTAAAAATGAGTTATAATATTGAATTAGACAAATGGGGAAAAAAATTTGGGAATAAATTTAAAAATGACACTATCAGTTGCATACAAGGGAAACCAGTACAAAATGTTTTACAGATGGCACATGGCATCAACAAGGTTAGCTAAAGTTTTAACAAATACCTCCCCAAAATGCTGGAAATGCAAATCAATACACAGAACGTATTACCATTTATGGTGGACCTGTGAGGAGGCAAAATTTTTTTTGGAAAAGGATCAAAAATTGGCTGGAGGCAATAACAGGGGTTAAAATAGAATGGAAACATGAAGTTTTTTTTATTAGGAATTATGTCTGTGAAATACAAAAAAGAAATCCAGTATTTAATACTACATATAATTACGGCGGCAAGGATTGCCTTTGCCCAGAAATGGAAAAAACAAATTAATCCCAAGCGAAGATGAAATAATAAGAAAGGTTATGGACTGTGCCAAAATGGATAAACTAACTAAAGAAATCCAGGGAAAGGAAGAATCAAAATTCTACCAGATATGGGATAAATGGTATAGGTGGGTGGAGGAAAGAAACAAAAATCAATGAAAGAATATAACAAAACTCAAAAATAATAGTTATGAGTAAAATAAGAGGGTTAAGAATGGTGAAATCCAATGAAATACAATAGAAGGGGAAATAATATAAGGTGAGCGGTATCGATTGATGATTGCTATAACAAAGAACAGGAAGTTCCTGTTCGTATTGTATTGTATAAATGTGGTGTACGTCTAATTTTTGTGTGTGTGTATTTTACACGTTTGTTAATAAAAATCTGAATAAAATAAAATAAAAAAATAAAAAAATAAATGAGTTTTCAAGATCCAGAGAGATGTGAACTCAGAGGAGTTCTTAGGTAACCAATCAAAATTGCAAATACTGTTACTAGTTACAGTTTTCAAATTCATCAAAAAGCTAGGAATGGCTTGGAAGGAAGAGTCTGTCTTTCTCCCAACATCTCTGAGCTATTTTTTAAAAAAAAAACCTCATACATACTCCATCCTGTCAGCTAGTGGGCAGCTTAATTAGCAAATTATCTCAAGCTTGTGCAAGATCAACTGGGACGAAAAAGCAATGAATAATTTCCCTTTGCAAATATCAAATCTAACTATACACTGGATCTGCCTTCTCCATGTATCGGAACATACAGTTCTTCATCAAAGAGACATTCATGGGATCCAATTATTAATAATGTGCCCTTTCTTTACATTTCACTAATACCTTCAAAGTCCTTAGCATGTAGTAGAGGGAAGGACTATGGACACAACTTTTTAAAATCAAAATATTACTTAAATCAAACCTTGCAATAGTTTGCATCAAGTATATAAAACTCCTTCACACATGCACAATCACCACAGGGTGACTTGCAACTGTCATGTTGTTGCAGAAAATGACAGGCATTAGACTCCTCAGGGTACAGGAAAAGTTTATTTGGCAGCCAGGTTCAGAAGGCTAGCCCATGGCTAGCATTGCAAGTTCTGAACAACCTCCATTATCGAAGCACACATTCTTATACATTCTCAAAGGCAGAGTAACACGGAAATACTTAATTTCTTAGTGGTTACCTTGAGGAGAAAGCCTTATAAGGAGATGAGGGTCTTACTTCTCCTTTTGTTTCAGGTATGGCTTACATGTTATTAACAAACTTTAATTGAACTTTGTGGTTTGGACTTTTAACACAAGTTTTGACATAGGGACGTTGGCGAGAACATCTTGTGGTTAGTGAATGGGGACACTTCCTTTAAGTAACTTCTAACTGTCCCTCTTACTCTATTGCAAGTTCCAACTCTTGTCTATGTGACTTTTAATATAGAGGTAAAGGGGTTCTAAGAGGCTGTCCAGCCTGACCCAGTAGGTTTCACACTTAATGTCCAAATCTCATTTTACGGCTGCTTTATCGTGAAAAAAATTCCAAGTTTCCATGAGAGGTGCACTTGGTTTATTTCTGGATTTATGAACTGCTGCGAGTAAACCTTGGGGATATCTAATTTCATGCTGTGAGTGTCATTTCTTCCCAAACTGAGAGAGCAGACTTCACCAACCTAGTGCTCTTCAAATGTATTGTTGCTAGGAACAAGTGGTGTGGAATTTGTGTAACCTCTTTTCCCCCTACTGGCATGCTTTATACTTAGGACATGCTGGTAAAACTTGGCATACATTTTCTGGAGAACAGCCCTGAATAATTTGTTTTGCCTCACAGCAGTTGATTCCCCCTGGACAAATCTATAAGCAATTTACTAGAAATCTCAACTATTACTATGCTTTTATTTTTTGCAACAAGTAGTTCAGAGCATAGGGGCAAAGCCTTACTTTCATACATGCGTCGACACCAAATAGGACATTCTTTTCCATCTCCAGAAAGTACACGATGGAAGTATTATTTTATTTTGTTTTTTTTATTATGTATTTATGCCCTGCCTTTATTATTTTTACAAATAACTTGAAGTGGCGAACATATCAAACATATCTCCTCCTATTTTCTGTACTATGACCCTGTGAGATGGATTAGTCAGAGAGAGAGGGGGGGAGAGGGAGAGGGACAGAGACAGACAGACAGACAAAGTAATCCAGTTGGCTTTTATGCCTAAGGCATCTCCTGGTTTGGAGCCTGGTGCATTACACCAAATTGACGCTCTTTTAAATCTTTTTCCCTTATGAGTGATATTCTCAAACTGGAACAAGACTCGCTCACCTCACTCAAAATGAACCACAATGAAAAACTGTTTTTTTAATAGCAATAGCAATAGCAGTTAGACTTATATACCGCTTCATAGGGCTTTCAGCCCTCTCTAAGCGGTTTACAGAGTCAGCATATTGCCCCCAACAACAATCCGGGTCCTCATTTTACCCACCTCGGAAGGATGGAAGGCTGAGTCAACCCTGAGCCGGTGAGATTTGAACCGCCGAACTGCAGAACTGCAGTCAGCTGAAGTAGCCTGCAGTGCTGCATTTAACCACTGCGCCACCTCGGCTCTATATAGGGAGAGGACAATCATCATAATATACTGGCATATGCTTTTAATAATCCGAAGTTATTAAAATACGATGGAGAATGCATTTTTCTCAACTAAACGAAGAAACCACTGGAAGAAAAGAGACAAATACATTGTTAGGAGGAAAAACAATAAAGCTGCAGAAGCCAAGATCTGTTTGGCCTCCTTCCAGTTCAGCACTGGGAATAATGAGGTTGGAGGCTGGAGGGAGAAACAATCTCAAAGGCCTCAGCTCTGAATGTTTATGGACACAGCATGTAACCTGGATAGGCCTCTATCTGAAACAATCTCCCTCTAATTTTCTACCTCAGTGACAATCCAGCACAGGGCTATCAATCAAAGTCAGAGGAAGCTCAAAACAGACCTTTCTTCTTCTTCTCTCCTCCCCATCTCGGCATATGTTTTTAAGTTTTGGAGAGCAGCTGCCTGATGCACAATCAATTCCTAACCCAAAATTCTTTTCCCCCAGCTTAAGCAATATGAAATGCCAGCCAAGTTGCCCTGTGTTTAATTCCTCTTCTGTTTGAATATAATTCTTCGTTGTTGTTGTTGTTAGTTGCGAAGCCATGTCTGATCCATCGCAACCCCATGGACAACATTCCTCCAGGCCTTCATGTCCTCTATCATCCCCCGGAGTCCGTTTAAGCTCACACCTACTGCTTCGGTGACTCCATCCTGCCACCTCATTCTCTGCCGTCCTCTTCTTCTTCTCCTTCTCCTTCTCCTTCTCCTTCTCCTTCTCCTTCTCCTTCTCCTTCTTCTTCTTCTTCTTTAAAAAAAATAGTTTTTATTAAACATTATTACCTTTAAAAACAGAAAGAAAAACACAACAACATAAGGAAAGACAACACATACATAACAATATAAAGTAAATATACAGCCTTTTGTATCGGCATTCATTAGTTATACATTTTTTTAAAGAGTAAAACATACAAATACAAATACAGTTTTAAACATACAACCCCCCCTCCCCTCCCCCCCCCCGCGGTGACAGTCATTCACAGCCCAACTTTTTTCTTTCCTTCCTCATTGTTAGGTCTCTAAGCCACATCTTCTCATTACAAAGTTCAGGGATCTATTACAATACCCATGTTCACTTTTAACTTTCCCCGTTTTAAGTCCCTGCTGTTCTCCTTGTCGCCCACCTATACCATAAGTTCCAGCTAAGATAAGGTTCCGTTTCTCCTTTGTCCCTCAGCCAACCCGTCATTCTGTCCATTTCTGCACATTCATAGATCTTTTTAATTATGGCATCTTCCGACGGTATGGTAGTGGATTTCCAAAATTGTGCATAAGTTATTCTTGCGGCCACAATTATATGTAGGCTCAAATGCCATATTGAACTGCTCATGTTTTCTGCTTTAATGCTTAGTAGACGTCCTCTTCTTCTTTTGCCCTCAATTTTTCCCAGCATTAGGCTCTTCTCCAGTGAGCCCTTCCTTCGCATTAGGTAGCCAAAGTATTTGAGTTTCATCTTCAGGATCTGGCCTTCTAAAGAGCAAGTCAGGGTTGATCTCCTCTAGGACTGATAATTCTTCATAATGACATAAAACTGAGGATGGACAACTAGAATTGACTTGGATTTTTGCATTGGCCAGTGGTCTTGTTCTGACACCCCTCGTCCTACACCAAAGCACACCGAGACAAAGTTACTTCAAGGATTTATTAACACACAGACAAGACCTTGGCAGCAATCCAGCACAGACTAACCTTGGCAGCAATCCAGCCTGCCAAGATAGCCACGAGAGTTCCCCAGCTCTAGTAAACATGTTGACTCCTGCAACGAGCATGTGGACAATCATTCCTTTTATAGTCTTGAGAGGAGCCTAATTACCACCAGCTGAGTGCAATTATCTTCTGTAACTGCGTAACTGTTCTTTACGCCTATTAGCTCTCCGTTGCCGGGCATCCAGGACCAACTCCCTTGTCTCCTCCCCACTGCTCCAATGCATGATGTCAGGATCACACTCCCTTGTCTCCTCCCCACTGGTCCAAGGCTCAGGCACCTTCTGGTGGCCAACCAGCCTCTCTGCACCCTGCTCGGAGTCAGAACCATATCCAGGGTCCTCCACATCCTCCAGAGCCGACTCATATGGCCCCTCGCTGTCGGAGTCTGGTGGCAGCTCCAACGGCTCCTGCTAGGCCACAACAGGTCTAAGTTGGGAAAGTGTCCCATTTTGTTCTCAACCTAGACGTAACCTTTGTCCAGAAATATACAAGGAGATAGTAATCATTCCCTGCCCACAAACAGCCTTCTGGTTGTCAGTCAGTTATTTGCTGGAAATTGTAGATTGAATTCGAGAATCCAATAAAGAAAAGAAACAGATGAGGATTGACTCCCCCCTGCAGAAACAGCATGAAGCTGAATTATAGATGTATGGCTTCAGGCTCTCCTTCTTCTCAAAAGAATATCACAGTACAGAAGCCACTAAAAAGAGATCCTCCCTCCCTCAAAAGACCCATCCCAAGTCATTTTGTGGAGCAAGGCAATAATGGAGATGCCTCCTTGAAACAAGTTTCCACATAGTCACATCACACAACCTTTTAATGAAATCTGCCTATTGTCAGCAGAAACCCTGACCTTTACACTGTAGTGGCTAAATTATATGCATTCAAGGTGAATCGCTTCAAACAGATCCTTGACTTGTACGGATCCAACATGCTACTCAGAGGGCTAGAACCTTAACAAGGCTACTCAGAAGCTGGCCACCTTAACATCCAGCCCAGGGGTAGGTTTTAGCCAGCTGTCATTCTCATTTTTCCCGTAATTATTTTATATGCCTTTTTCCTTCACAGCTTCTTCCAAGAGTCCATCTTCCCATACCTTCCATTAATATAATTTTACACACTTCCGTGGTAATAGTCTTTCCTTCTCATATTCACGAGCCGAGGTGGCGCAGTGGTTAGGGTGCAGTACTGCAGGCCACTTCAGCTGACTGTTATCTGCAGTTCAGCGGTTCTAATCTCACCGGCTCAAGGTTGACTCAGCCTTCCATCCTTCCGAGGTGGGTGAAATGAGGACCCAGACTGTGGGGGCGATATGCTGACTCTGTAAACTGCTTAGAGAGGGCTGAAAGCCCTATGAAGCGGTATATAAGTCTAACTGCTATTGCAATGCTATTGCTATATTCAACATAAGCATTTTCTAGGTAGAGGCTCACCAAATAGTGACCATTCTATTTTAGCCTTGGCACTCCAGGTGGTCCAATCCATTCCCTATACTCATCACATTCCCATGTAATTTTACAGATCATTCTCTACCCTACCCCAGGACTCATCCATTCAGATTATTGCAGAATTCATCCCTGATCATCATTTCATTATCCCCTTTTACTGAAATGCAACATTCAACTATTTTGAATCTATAACTTCCTATTGTACTTTCATATGCACTCCCAACAATGACACTGGTTCGTATGTTCTGACATACATTTCAGCTCTTTCCCTGGTAATTAAGTCGACTTCTTCAGTCCCCTACATATATCACTCCATAAGATTGGGGTCACTTTCAATCAGATATATTAGATCCTTCCTTTTTCTCTTAGTTTTACAGGTACGCAACATGTCTATTGTTCTTTCTTCCATTTCTTTCATTAATGCATACATGCTCTTTACCATTCACTGATGATATCACCAGATGAGTCTAACCTCACCTATCCATCATGGCTTTCATCTATCAGTTGTTTCACGTGATATTTTTTTATAAGATAAAGATGTAGGCAAAGTGACCAGCCTTAGTCATGCTACATACAACATTTCTTGCTTACAGTAATGACAATAAAGGTCAGTTTGGCTACATTTTGGCCAGTATACAGCAACAGCAAGCAAAACTTAATTTTATCCCCAGCACGTTGACATCAGGATTTCTATTCTGAGATGATTTGCAAGCCAAACATACTGTTGCATGATTCCTGCCAATTACGAGGTGTGTGAGGTATATTGATATACAATTAGAACACAGTTTTTTTTCATATCCTTTTTTAAAAAGTAGAAAGTATACTTGAGAAATAACTGCAATTTTTTCCAGATAAATAGCAGACTTGTTCACAGTTTGAAGATGGTTTGCAAAACATTCGAATATATATATATATAGTATGCAAATGTTTGATTTATTGTTAGTCTTCTCTAATTACATCATCTATATAATGCATTATAATGAGTCTTTAGTCATTCCTTTTCCTCAATCCTTTGTGTTCATAGAATGTTTTTACCTGAGACTTTTGAAGCACTATTATTTTTATTAGTAAAAATTGAGAGTGGAAGGTTTTGGAGATTTTTTTTAAAAGTCCCTTCAGTCTATTTCCTGTAGCCAGGGCTGGATTTTCCTATAGGCTAACTAGGCTTCAGCCTAGGGCCTCAAGATCAAGAGGGGCCTACATTCAAATTGTTAGCAAAATTAAAATTACACTATTCTAAAAACAGTGAACACTAAAACACTGAACCGAAAATAAGGAGAAATTCTACGCATGTGACTAATAAAGAAACATAAAAATGTATTGGTTAAGATCGTTCCAGCACCGTGGCAGTTGGGGAGCCCGCCCACGTTCCCGGCACCAGCAGTCGGGCGAGAGGTGCGGCCGCTCCCAGTAGCCACCCCGTCGACGTGGAGCCCACCAGCGGCCAGGCAGGTGAGGGCGAGGGGGCCGAGCCGGGCAGCTGATCACAGCAGGGGAGGCAGCTGGCCTCGCTGCCTTTGCCGCAGAGCAGAGCCGCCCTCCGTCGGGAGGCCAGCTATATATATTGATATATATTGATATATATCACAGTAATGATGTATTTTATTGTCTCTCATGTAATTTACAAACTTAAAAATGGGAGGTGAAAGGGCCTCATAAGTGGAATAGCCTAGGGCCTCTTTTCATCTAAATCCAGCCCTGCCTATAGCACGTTTTATGCTTGGCTTTTGTTAGCCAAATGCAAGTACCTCCATCTTTTTCTGTTGAACATCAAGAACCTTTTTTGGATGACTTTATCCCCCTTTAAGATTTTTTTTTCCACAAGGCATGCAGTGTTTCTGCAGATGCCTTAAGTATGCAATTCAAACTTTAAAGGATTCATTGCAGGATTGATGCAAGATTGCAGCATTAAATCGATCATAGCTTGCAGCCTAAAGGGGTGAGGCTACTTCATCATCTCAAAGGATTTCTAGAGTGACAACTGTATAGCTTTGCATAATGCTGATATATAGGGTTGCTAACTTGAGAGAAAACAACAGCTTGCCGGCTTGCCTCTCTGTTTTTAACAGTATTTTGGCATCAGCTGGGAATTTTTTTTCGCAGCACACAGATCAGCATTATCACCAGCTTGGCTTCTGGCCAGGTAGCAAGTGAGAGAGGATGAGGAAGAAGCAGAGCATAAGGCCAGTCAAGATGTCTCTGGTAGGAGCAACAACTATGGGAAAGAAACTTTGAAGAGAAAGTAGTAAGGGTGGTACTCTCTGTCTGATTTGGCACTAAACTGCAACTGTACCAGTGGTGGGTTTCAAATAATTTACCAACCAGTTCTCTGCCCTAATGACCAGCTGCGTAGGCGGGGCTCGGTGGTCATGTGATCATGTGGGCATGGCCAAGTCAATGTCACTCAGGTGATGGGACTTCACCTTAGTTGTTACAATGGTAATAAGGGTTAAGTGGAGAGGCAGTTTCTGTAAGCAGGGCAATAAAGATTAGCCTAGAAACAACACCAGAATGTTTCCTTCCTGCCTTCCTTACAGGATTAGCCCTGTAAAGTGGGGAAAAAACAAAAGGAGATTTCTTCCAACAACCGGTTCTCCGAACTGCTTAGAAAGTTACCAACCAGTTCTCCCAAATAGGTGCGAACTGGCTGAATCCCACCACTGAACTGTACCCTTTATATTTGCTGCAGAACATTGTGATTTGCCTTTTGTTTAAATGGGGTCACATTACATAGGTATTAGGTAAGATCAGATCGATAACCGGGTGGGGATGAGTGGCATCCTTTCCCTTCTAATCCTGTTTTTAGACTGGGATATTATAGTTGTCTTACTGGGTAGATTGTTGAGTGTTTCAGTGCTGCTGTTGAATGCAAGGTCAGCAAACAGCACAACATCACTCATGCAGAATTCAGCCCTGGATGAGCAAGCTGGCTTGGCATATGGTAATGAGAACCAAATTTACTTTCAGTCCAACATCTAAAGGGTAATGACATCAGCAACTCGGAGTGAGACAGCTGGGATGTTTTCAAGAAAGGCAATTCATAGACTCATCAACCAACTGCATTTACGGGAAAGCTTGCCTCTGGGAAACTCTGTCTCGGTTAACCAGCTTTGCAGCTCACAGCTTAGCCTCTTAAACACTATACTATACCAGGTATCATGTATGGGATACCAGTCTAAAAAACCGAAATCCTCAGATAAAGGGATGTGTCTCTACAGCGATCAAGATAAAGAAATAGCAGGAGAGTTACCGGGGAAATCTACATGCTCACTAGAATTTTTCCAATCATAAAATAAGTAGCACGGATAGAGATTAAGCATCACAGAGTGAACATGATTAAAGGCTCCAAGCCAGCATAAAGTAGGAAAGAGTTTTTTTTTCTTTTTTAAAGAGAGACATAAAAAAACCCAGTTCTTCTGGCCTGAGTACCTGATGACATATTTGGAGAATAACATCAAACGGAGGGAAAAAATAACAACAGTGTGGAAATAAAAATGGGATTGTTAAAATTTTACAGCATCTGCAAGGGGTTCATTACTGGAAAGGGGATATAAGAACTAGTGGTTCCACACACTAACTCGACATCAGCACCAATGACACACCGGGAGAATGTAATTATCTTTAAATAAGCTTGCCAATTCCTGGGGCTCATCAGCTTTCAAAATTATAAGATTTGGAAGAAGCGCTGCTGGTTCTCTTAAGTACAGAATACTTAAATACAGAAAATTTGCAGGTGTAAAGAAAGGAATAAAGTCTGAGCCATCTATGCCTATTTTCCCTAGCCACAAGTAAAGATGCAATCATAACTCCATAGATTGTTTAAATTATCATTTGACCCAAAGTAACCATGAAAGGTCTCTTGTCTTTGTGTCTGACTTCAAATCTTTCAAGAAAAAAGAAAAGGAAAAGATATTAATCTCACTGTTACTAGTGACTCCTCAATCTGTAGCCATTCAAATTTCTTGCCTGCTCTTCTTTTAGCGATCTGAGTGGCCTCAACGGGAAATGGGGCTCTGAATTGAACTGATAAGGATCCCTTACTTCCTTTTCCCTTTCTCCCTTGAGGAATTAGCAATAGCAATAGCAGTTAGACTTATATACCGCTTCATAGGGCTTTCAGCCCTCTCTAAGCGGTTTACAGAGTCAGCGTATTGCCCCCAACAACAATCCGGGTCCTCATTTTACCCACCTCGGAAGGATGGAAGGCTGAGTCAACCCTGAGCTGGTGAGATTTGAACAGCCGAACTGCAGAACTGCAGTCAGCTGAAGTAGCCTGCAGTGCTGCATTTAACCACTGCGCCACCTCGGCTCATTATCATTATCATTCTGTGATGATATCTGTAACACCATCAAACATCCACATCTTCCTTTTTTTTTAATTTTTATTTTAAACACATCAACACATCAACAAAAACAAACACATGACTTAAAACAACATAGGAACAAGAAGTTCCATCGTATATCATACAGCAGTTCCGTATCGGTTTCTTTACAATTAGTGTTTTCCCTTCTATACATTTCTATCTTGCATTCATGGTCTCTTTATTCATTATCCATTTTTATGTACAGTTCTATATTTATTTATACTTAGCTCTTTATAACAAAATATTATTTACCTATATTGTGCTTTATATTCTTACTCTCATTTATTCTCTTACATACAATTATAGGTATACATTCATATAGTTATTCTTTTTCTTTGCCATTCTTATATTTTTGTTATTCCATTTAAAAGGTTATAATGCAGAATTTGGGTTGCTTTGTTTACCATGCCTAGCGCCTGTTGTAACACCACCTTATTTTCCCTTTCTTTTCTCCCTCCCTTCCTTCTCTACTTCCTTCCTTCCTCCTCTCCTTCCCCTTCCTTCTTCCCTTACCTCTCCCCTACTCCTACCCTCTCTCTTCCCCTTCCCGCCCTCTCTCCTTCCCCTTCTCTCCCTTCCACTCTCCTCTCCTTCTCTTTCTCTTCCTTCCACCCACCTCTCCTTACCTCTTTCTTCTTCCCTTGCCTCTCCTCCACTCTTCTTCTTCCCTTCCTACTATCTCTCTTTCTCTCCTATCTTCCTATCCCAGGTCCTTGGGAAGGAATTGATAGGCGGACAAAAATGCCAAATCCAGTCTGCCTATCCAGGCTGGGTGGGTGATGGAGCATTTTTCTTTAGGTATCTGTGGAATAAAAGATTAGCCAAAGAAGTGGTTGATCTGCTTGATGGTGAGGGCTCAGAAGATATAATAGGTTAACAGGGAGAAAGCTGAACTGCTTAATTTCTAATTTTCATTTATTTCCTCAAAAAGAAAATGGTCCTACCAGTGGTCCTATCCATAATGTAAAGGTCAGCAAGGAAATGCAGGTCAATGAATGAATTCAAAGCTCTGGGACCAGTTGGATTACACTCCAAGGGCCAAAGGAACTCTTAGATGTGATCTCAGAACTACTGATTAAATTTTGAGGTCTCTGGGAGCACAGGGAAAGTGCTAGAAGACTGCAGAAGGGGTAGCAGTGTTCCATTCTTTGAAAAAGGGAGAAAACGGACCCAGGATATTGGAGACTAATCAGTTTTATATCAGTATCTGGGAAAATCTTAGAAAGAATAATCAAACAGTGAGTGTGCAAGCACTTAGAAAGGAATGAGGTGATTACCAGAGGCCAGCATGTGCTTGTTTAAAAAATAAGTCATGCCAGACAAACACTATTGCTTTTTTAAAACAAGCTAATTAGATTAAAAAGCCAAGGGAATGTTGAGGATGTTGTGTAGTTAGACTTCAGTAAGGCAATTGATAAAGCTGATTATAGCCTCCTTCTTGATTAAATGGATCAATGCAGAATAGATGTTCCTACGACCAGATGGATTAACAGTTGTTTAAACAAATATATATGACACATGGTCCTTAATGGATCTATATCTACACTAATAAAGATATGCAGTGAGGTATTCCAGAGTTCTTTCCTATGCCCAATATTCCAACATTTTCACATATACATAGCTGTTGTGGCCCAGCAGGAGCCGTTGGAGCTGCCACCAGACTCTGACAGCGAGGGGCCCTATGAGTCAGCTCTGGAGGATGTGGAGGATCCTGGACAGGGTTCCAACTCCGAGCAGGGCGCAGAGAGGCTGATTGGCCACCAGGAGGCACTTGAGCCTTGGACCAGTGGGGAGGAGACAAGGGAGTGTGATCGCGACGTCATGCATTGGAGCAGTGGGGAGGAGGCAAGGGAGTTGTTCCTGGATGCTCGGCAACGGAGAGCTAATAGGCGTAAGGAACAGTTGCGCAGTTACAGGAGATAATTGCACTCAGCTGGTGGTAATTAGGCTCCTCTCAAGACTATAAAAGGAATGATTGTGCACACGCCCCTTTGCAGGAGTCAACGTATTCACTAGAGCTGGAGAACTCTTGTGGCTAGCTTGGCAGGCTGGATTGCTGCCAAGGTCTTGTCTGTGCTGGATTGTTGCCAAAGTCTGGACTGTACTGGATTGCTGCCAAGGTCCTGTCTGTGTGTTAATAAATCTTTGAAGTATCTTTGTCTCGGTGTGCTTTGGTGTGTTGGGGGGGCAATATGCTGACTCTGTAAACCGCTTAGAGAGGTCTGAAAACCCTATGAAGCGGTATATAGGTCTAACTGCTATTGCTACTGCTATTGCTATCATCTGAGATCATTACGTGCTTATAAGACGTAATGAGAATGTAAGCTGTTCCAAGTGAAGCTGCCTTTGCAATGGACTGCTGGTGAATTTATCAATTTGGATCGAAGTTCGTGGGACATTTTATTTTATTTGTTTATTAGATTTATAAACTGCCCATCTTGCCCCAAGATATATATATATATATATATATATATATATATATATATATATATATATATATATATATGTATGTATGTATGTATGTATGTATGTATGTATGTATGTATGTATGTATGTATGTATGTATGTATGTATGTATGTATACGTACGTACGCACGCACGCACGCATGTGTATATGTGTATATGTGTATATGTGTATATATGTATATATGTATATATGTATATATGTGTGTGTGTACACACACACACACACACACACACACACACACACACACACACACACACACACACATATATATATATATATATATATATATATATATATATATATATAATTTTCAAAACAAACATACAAATCCTCCTTCTTTAAATACTGTAGAAAGTGTATCAGTTGGTTACAAAAAGGCTTTTGTGCATCTCTTCCACCGTCATCAAATATAATTCATATTAACTCTAATATCTTAACTCAGATATTTATTATATTACCATAATCATACCTCCACTTTTATTTGACTATAATTATTTAAACGTCCTTCATCCTAAAATATACCAAGATTTAATACATAACCACATCCTGGCATTTCATTTACTTATTTATAAAATCCTCCATTAACATTGTATCCTCATATGTTGTTTTAGCTAAACATCCATAATATTTAATACCGAAATTTTCTAATCCTCCATATATATAGTTTATTATCGTTATCCTTTCTTTATTTAACTATATCCTATATCATAACATTTTCCCCTTATTAGTTAAAACTTAGCTGTGTCTAATTTTGTTCTTTTTTATTGTTATTGTTATTAATAACCTTTATATATAGTCCAAGAATATTTCTAACCTTCCCTTCACGAATAACATTCAATATTCATATCCAATTATTACTTATCATAACAGCTCAACATTGTATACATTACTATCATTATCAATTTTTATTTAACTATACCTATTATCACTGAATTTAGCTAGTTTTAAATTATACTCTTCCATCTATCAACCTGTATCTCTCCAATAGTAAAACAGCTCAGTCACTAGAAGTTTTGAAGCAAATGTTGGACAGCCATTTGTCTAGAATAGTAATAGCAGTGGTGGGTTTCAAAAATTTTGGGAACCTCTTCTGTAGGTGTGGCCTGCTTTCTGGGTCCACTGGTGGAACCTCTTCTAACCGGTTTGATAGATTTGACGAACCAGTTCTACCGAACTGGTGTGAACCGGTAGGAACCCACCTCTGAGTAACAGGGTTTCTGGTCTGGAGCAGGGAGTTAGACTAGCATATCTTTTTGGCCCTTTTAAGCTCTGCTTCTATGAAGGAGCACCGTCCTATAGGTTAAACTGAGGGCATTTCTTGGTATATTGGTGAAATGCCAGGGTATTAACAAGCAAACTAGAGAGCCATGTTTGTAGCAAAGCAAGGAACCTCCTAGTCAGAATTGTATTGTGCTTTACAGGCAATGACATCATGTTGACATGTGGCTAGGGATCTGAAGCTGAACAGAAATTGTGACTGCTATTTAGTGCCAATGAGATCACCTGGAGATGCAAAGATAGAAAGAGGTTAAAAGCCAAGCTGTTTGGAGACTGAGAGCAGTGTTTAATTCTCAGGCTGTTGTTACAGGGAATGAAATCTTGGGAAAAGAGGGCAATTGTCAGCCTCTGTTTTGCTGCTTGCTTTCGGCTGCCATTGAAACGGGGAGGGAGGGCATGGTATTTGGGAGTGGGAAATAATCTGTACAGGAGGACTGTTAATTGGGAGTTGTTCTCACCATCTATTGCGCATGTGGAAAGGAGGGGAGTTTCCCGCCAAGGCCAACTGTCCGGGCATACCAACCTGATGATGATATTAGAAGATGTCTCCCACCTGACAGCTGTGGAGATATTGGATTGGACTATGGGCTGCGGTTAGCAATAGCAATAGCAGTTAGACTTATATACCGCTTCATAGGGCTTTCAGCCCACTCTAAGCGGTTTACAGAGTCAGCATATCGCCCCCACAATCTGGGTCCTCATTTCACCCACCTCGGAAGGATGGAAGGCTGAGTCAACCTTGAGCCGGTGAGATTTGAACCGCTGAACTGCAGATAACAGTCAGCTGAAGTGCCTGCAGTACTGCATTCTACCCACTGCGCCACCTCGGCTCCTACCAAGGGGAGGGGAATGGGTCCTGTATTGATATCTAATGCTTTCATGCGCTTTTGCTCAGATCCAGCTTTGCTTAGCTTCTATTTACTTATAATCAGTAAAAGTACTCTTAATTCTGCAAAATGGAGTTGAGTGGGTTCTTTCTTGGTTATTAAGTGAAGGAGCCTTGACAGCAATACCTTAAGCACAAGGATATCATGTTTAAAAATGAATAATGTATTAATCGAAACGTTTGTCACAAGCATGAAAACTGTACAAAAACTCAGTTGCCCAGTATGAAGGTAACAACGATTACACTGTGTGTGTGTGTGTTTATCCTCACATGTATGCACCCTTGAATCATTCGTGATTCCTAGTATCTGCCAGGACAGGTCCCTGTAATTATCTTGGCAAGATTTTGGAAATGACTTGTCACTGCCTACTTCTGAAGAACAGGACTGGTCCAAAATCACACAGGAGGCTTCATGCCTAAAGCAAAACTAGATTCACAATCTCCCAATTTCTAGGCTCGTGCCTTTAACCAGCATGTCAAACTGACCCTCGCTGCACATTAACATCTAGGTATTAATATCAGCCTCGGCAGAATAACAGAGTTGGAACTCAGCATCTGGCTGATTTTGTCCAGACTTGGAAGATAAGCAAGGTCAAAGCAGGTTAAGGCTTGGATAGAAATTGTCCACACCAAAGCTCTTAGCTAGACTGGTGATGAAAGAAATGTCCTTCTGGGTTTGGCTCCAAGTGTGGAAAAAGACACTGGAGACATGGAGGCTGCTTGGAAAGATGGTTTTAATGGTGGACAGGACCACATGGCTTGAGCCCTGAACAGAAAAGGTGATCACATGCTTCAATGTTGGTGCAGAAGAAGAGAAGGGCCGAAGGAGGGGCTTGCTAGGCTTTTTATAACCTGTTCAGTCCCACCTCTCTGTTTCCTGTTCCTGTATAAGAAATGTATTCTGATTGGTTGTCAGACTCCCATAGGGCCATGCAGGGGCAACTCTCTAGGCTGCGTTTTGAATCCAGGTTTAGTTGAGTTCTCAGATGCCATGTGGTCACTTGAGTAAAGGGCCAATATTATCATGCCTTTACTCCCATCCCCCCTGGGGCTGCAGTGGAGAAGTCTTTATTATGTAAAAGGGACTAGCTTGGCCTTCTTAATGGCCCATTAACAGTGGGGATGGGCAGGAAGCTACAGCCAACTATTCTGTCTTTTAAAACATGTTTCTTTCTTTTCATATCCAGAGAAATATTCTGCCTTTTCAATATTTCCTAAGATATTTCATTTTTTCTGGGAGAGGGCTGGATGATAACTTCCCACACTGGGAAGCTGAAAACACATTAGAGACAGACAATAGGAAACCACTTCCAAATAGGCTTTAAAAAAAAACCTGCCCTACATAAAATGTGTTCATGACACCACCTCTGAAGCTGACAATAATAGACTATATCCATATTGTTGTTAAACAACAAACAACGAACATATCCTATATAGATATGTTTATGATGTCGCAAGACATCATGAAGCTAAATCTGGAGGGTTTTTTTATAGCCAAATACTAAAGGACTCTGCAGTAATTCTGTTCAAATGTCCTTTCTCTCTAAACTTTTGGCATGAAAGTTATAGTATGTTCAAATATTGTCCCTTTGAGAAAGCTTGCTAGGATATTTGAAAACCTTCTGATGAAACTCCATGCTAAAGGTTCCTAAAGAAAAAAAACTGAGCAATTATTACATAAAAGGAGGAATTTCTTACATCCTGCTTACTTATGGGAAAATTAAAAGAAAAAATTTGAAATAAATTGAAATAAAAGGATAGTCAAGGCCAAGATTGTGTTTCTAGTATACCCTGAACCATGAAAACTCACTTCCAGTTGTTGCAGCAGATTGAGGTTTGTAATCTACTTACGAAAGACCAGGACCTGAGACCACGAAGGTGAGAGAAACAGGTTTATTTGATGCATCGAGTTCAGCGTGCTCACACACCAAAATCTGAACTGCCTGGGCTCTGCCCAGGATGCTACTTTTATGCTGTGTTCCACACTGTGCATTCTCAAGGCGTTTCCATACACGAGACAAACATGACATTTCGAAAAGGGGAAGTTCATTTGGAATGTTACAGCGAAGTACATAGGAGAAATACAAGAAAGAGAAGTTCCTATAATGTCTTAAGCTGTCAGCAGTTTTTACCTCTGTTCTATCTCTCACCCACGCCTGGCTTCCTGTGCCCCTCCTTTACAGGGTCTCGCCACACTGTTCAGCCCTATTTTTAATACTTATGAGGAAGTTGGAGAGAAAGTTCACTCCAGCTAAAAGTCAACTTTGGAACTCCAGGGCACTAGAATGAAAAGCCAAGCTAATATGAATTTATAAGGTCCATTCTATTAAGACCACCTAACCTGGCCAGCCAATGGTGGGTTTACCTGTGCACCCCCTCCTGCCTCACAATCATTCACTCCAGCCTACTTCGATTGGACTAGAAGACCTTCAAGATTACTTCCAACTCTGTTATTCTGTTATTCCATTTGCTGCTTTGAGCAAGAAAAATATCCATGTAAGCCACCTTGAGTTCTTGGCGAAAACTAATAATCTTATAAGTACTTATTAAAAAGTAATAGCATTGTTCTCAATGGAGGGAAGTAAACAGTTATAAGGAATTGTAAAGGACATACATTGGCTTTTAATTTATTCATAAATTGTGAGCGTATAATGAATTGTCCAAATTCCCAAATTATGCTACTGCTACTAATAGCTGAAATAAACAAACAAAGAAACTCCCCCAAAGTAATGCCAAAAGCTCTAAAAAAACATTTCTTCCAAATTACCAAACCGAGCACTAACTTAGGAAACATTATTTCTTGAAATGATACCGATGTAAAATCCTCTAAGCAGGAGAGACATGAGGAGTGATTTTTTTTTTGTTTTTTTAGGTTTAGATTTTTTTTTTAAATTCCATCTTTATTATTTTTATAAATAATTCAAGGTGGTGAATATATACTGTATAATAGTCCTTCTTCCTCCTATTTTCTACACAACAGATACTCTGTGAGGTGAGTTGGGCTGAGAGAAAGTAGGTGGCAAAAAATCACCCTCCTGGTCTAAGGCAGGACTAGAACTCACAATCTCCTGGTTTCTAGACTTGTGCCTTAACTGCTAAACCAAACTGGCTCTTTTAAATTTCCATTTTGGGATCTTTTAGATTCGTGACGTCAAACTTATGGCACACATCCCAGAAGTGACACGCAGAGCAGAGGTGGGTTCCTACTAGTTCGCACCAGTTCGGTAGAACCGGTTCGTCAAATCTACCGAACCGGTTAGAAGAGGTTCCACCAGTGGAACCAGAAAGCAGGCCACACCTAGAGAAAAGGTTCCAAAATTTTTTGAAACCCACCACTGACACACACACACACACATACACACACAGACAGACAGACTCACACAGAGAGAGAAAGAGAAAGAAAGGAAGAAATAAATAAAGAAAAAAGAAAAAAAGAAAGAAAAAGTGAGAGAGAGATGAAAGAAAAAGGAAAAAGGGACAGAGAGACAAAAGGAAGGAAAAAGAGAGAGAGAGAGAGAGAGAGAGAGAGAGAGAGAGAGAGAGAGAGAGAGAGAGAGAGAGAGAGAGAGAACACATGGCCAGCAAGCCACTCCCACCAGGTCACATGGCCGGCAAGCCACTCTCACAAAGGAGGCCACACCCACAGAGTAGGTTCAAATTTTTTTGGAAACCCACCACTGACGCAGAGCCATCTCTTTGGGCACGCCAGCCATTGCCCATTGCTCTTCCGGGTTCCAGTGACAAATATGCACTGGCCAGCTGGTGTTTGCACATGCGGGAGCACTGGAAACTGGAAGAGCAGCGCCCTGGTGCACATGCGCATGCCGGGAAGCTGAGCTTCTGGTTTCTGGCATGCCAGCTGGTCTCCATGAGTGCATGCATGCCAGAAACTAGAAGACTAGGTGATTGGCGCATATGCGCATACCAGAAACCGGAAACTCAGCACATGCACACTGTTCATCCAGTTTCCGTCACTCCCCCATATGCTCATACTCCCATTTTGGCACTGAGTGCCAAAAAGTTTCACCAACACTCCTTTAGATGCCAATTGAGCTGACGTGGCGCAGTGGTTAAATGCAGCACTGCAGGCTACTTCAGCTGACTGCAGTTCTGCAGTTCGGCTGTTCAAATCTCACCGGCTCAAGGTTGACTCAGCCTTCCATCCTTCCGAGGTGGGTAAAATGAGGACCCAGATTGTTGTTGGAGGGGCAATATGCTGACTCTGTAAACTGCTTAGAGAGGGCTGAAAGCCCTATGAAGCGATATATAAGTCTAACTGCTATTGCTATTGCAATAGCAGTAGCAATAGCAATAGCAGTAGACTTATATACCGCTTCATAGGCCTTTCAGGCCTCTCTAAGCAGTTTACAGAGAGTCAGCATATTGCCCCCAACAATCTGGGTCCTCATTTTACCCACCTCGGAAGGATGGAAGGCTGAGTCAACCCTGAGCCGGTGAGATTTGAACCGCTGACCTGCTGATCTAGCAGTAGCCTGCAGTGCTGCATTTAACCACTGCACCACCTTGGCTCTATTGCTATCATTTGAGGTCATTACGTGCTTATAAGACGTAATGAGAATGTAAGCTGTTCCAAGTGAAGCTGCCTTTGCAATGGACTGCTGGTGAATTTATCAATTTGGATCGAAGTTCGTGGGACATTTTATTTTATTTGTTTATTAAATTTATAAACTGCCCATCTTGCCCCAAGATAGGCAGTTTACAATATTTAAAAAAAAACCAACATTTTACAAAATCTATACACAATAGAAATTAAGTAATAAAAAGATAAATACAGAACTCTAATAAAAAGATGGGAGGGAGGGAATGAGATAAGCAGGAGCGGGAGGGTGGGGGAATCTGTTATTAGTCTGTCAATCATCCCCAATGTGAAGGCCTCCCATTGGAGCTCCAAGCCAACTTGCAGTGCCAGGTCTTTAAGCCTGTAGAAGGTCAGGAGGCTTGGAGCTGATCTCACTCTTGAGGATAATGATGTGTCATTTGCTTCGACTATTCATCAAATTATTCATTTGCATCAACTCCACAAAAAAAAAATTGCAGGGAATAATAGCAAGCATTGTTAATCAAGATAGGACAAGACTGCCTACTCCTGTTTTAGATGGGTAGCCAGTAGTTAAGAGGCCATAAATTGCAAGGTTTAAAGCTCTGGGAAGAAAGTTCTGACATTCTGGCAAAACTGGTCAACAACTCATATGTAAAACTTTGTGTGCTCTGTGAACTGATTTCATCCTCTGCCAACTTCGCTAAAATGTTGTTTTCATTAAGTGCCCTGAAGTGTGCCTACTGAGTTTCAAACTTTAATTAATACCCACTAGAAACATTTATAGGCAGGACATCATTTGTACGGAGACAAGACTGTTGATCGCGAAGTTAGCAATCCATGAAGTTTCCACATGTGATAAAAAATGAAAGCCAATTCCTACAATTAAAATGTTGCTCTTGATTTCCGACACGCTAGAAAAAAATGGGAAGGAAAAAAGAAGGTGGAAAGGGAGGAAACTCTTTGAAATCTTCAAGCTGTCGTATGTTTTCCATGGAAACAAAAGCAGAGACACAAGTTTGTAACTTGTTGGTAAAAGCACAGCTCTTTTATGACAAATATATATTTTGTAGCACTTTTACATGATTTAGGAAGGGAAAGGGATTATTCCAATAAATTAGTTATCTAAATTGTGAAAACCAAGGAAATTGCTCTGCTTATATGTTCACAGCTACTAAATCTAGATTTATTGAAGGTCTGAACAGACTTTGTGTTCCATTGGTCTCTGAAAACTGTTTGACTGTCCCCTTCTAAATTTCTTTCTCATAAAGGCCACATAGACTGCCTTCCAGTATGGCATTAAGTATTAATCATTCATTACATCCATCACCAGATTATACCTCCTGAGGATCAATCCAAGAATTGGAGAGTAGATTCCTATCTCCTGTGTTCCCCCCACTTTCATAATTATCTTTCCTTGTGCAAATGTCTTTTTCAAATTTCCTATCTATATTCTGGGGCTAGTAGAAAAGAAGAAAGGGCTAGTCATCAGTGAACCAATGTTATCAAATTTACATCCAACCAAGTTATGTGTTACATATAAAAATAAATGCTGCCTTTGCTTTCAACTTTCTTACAATTGTAGGCTGTCTGTATTACAGACATTAAGGAACAATTCTTTTTCCCCCCAAAATGTCCATTTGTCAAAAGGTGTTTCAATATTCCAAAACATATTCCTGGACTATTGATATTCAATTGATACTTTGGGGTGAGGTCTTGTTAAAACCAGGGACACGGTGGCTCAGTGGCTAAGACACTGAGCTTGTTGATCAAAAGGTCGGCAGTTCAGCGGTTCGAATCCCTAGTGTCGCATAGCGGGGTGAGCTCCCGTTACTTGTCCCAGCTTCTGCCAACCTAGCTGTCCGAAAGCATGTAAAAAATGCAAGTAGAAAAATAGGGACCACCTTTGCTGGGAAGGTAACAGAGTTCTGTGCACCTTTGGCATTAGTCCACATGACCACGGAGGTGTCTTTAGACAGCACTGGCTTTTCG
Source organism: Thamnophis sirtalis (assembly GCF_051295495.1). Taxonomy (NCBI): domain Eukaryota; kingdom Metazoa; phylum Chordata; class Lepidosauria; order Squamata; family Natricidae; genus Thamnophis; species Thamnophis sirtalis. The sequence goes on along the minus strand of NW_028261392.1, from coordinate 59,036,207 downwards.
GTTTTGAAACGGAGATGAGCACCACCCCATAGAGTTGGTAACAACTAGCACAGAGGTGGGTTCCTACCAGTTCACACCTATTCGGTAGAACCGGTTCGTCAAATCTATCGAACCGGTTAGGTTCCACCAGTGGACCTGGAAAGCAGGCCACACCTACAGAAGAGGTTCCAAAATTTTTTGAAACCCACCACTGGCAAGGATCTTGTAACTTGACAGCTTTAAGACTTGCATGCTTCAATGCCAGAGTTTCTGAATAGCTACTTGGACCGACCTAAGTACTAATTCATAATTTCATATCCGGTCACATGGGCGGCAAACCACTCCCATCCAGTCACATGGGTGGCAAGCCACTCCCACAAAGGAGGCCACACCCACAGAGTAGGTTCCAACAATTTTTGAAACCCACCACTGAACTAGCACATATGTGTGAGTGGAACCTTTACCTTTACCTTGTTAAAACTGGGTTAACATTGCTGCTGTGGCAACTTTGCTGTTGTGACAAACAATGGATAACTTGGGGAAAAACATTGACATGTTCTAACCATTCCCCAAACGTGTAGTCTTTTTTTTCTTCAGGTTATTGAAAGCAAAGTATCCCACAGCCTTTTCAGCTGGCACTTACCAAAGAAAGTGGTAGTCAATTTCTTTACCTTTAGTTCATTCCACCTAGTTGATAGCTTAATCATGCTATGTAGATAACAAGAAATAACTACTTGATAGTCATAACAAAGTTAATTGAGAATGGAATCAATGATGCTTACTATAATAAGCTGTTGTGGCCCAGCAGGAGCCGTTGGAGCTGCCACCAGACTCCAACAGTGAGGGGCCCTATGAGTTGGCCCTGGAGGATGTGGAGGACCCTGGACAGGGTTCCGACTCCGAGCAGGGCACAAAGAGACTGGTTGGCCACCAGGGTTTGCCTGAGCCTTGGATCAGTGGGGAGGAGACAAGGGAGAGTGATCCAGAAACCAACAGTGAGTTGTTCTGGGATGCATGCCATCGAAGAGCTACTCGGCGTCAAGAACAATTACATAATTACAGGAGGTAATTACGCTCAGCTGATGGTCATTAGGCTCCTCTCCAGACTATAAAAAAGACTGCTTGTGCCACGCCCTTCTTGCAGAAGTCAACGCTTTGACTAAAGAGAAACTAACTTGGCAGGCTGGATTGCTGCCAGAGTTTGTCTGAATTGCTGCCAAGGTTTGTTGGTCTTGCTGCCAAGGTCCTTATCTGTTTGTTTACTTGGCTTTCAGCCACTGAGAGTCTGGTCTTGCTATTAAAGGACATTCCATTTAAGCTTGTCTCGGCTTTCGTTACTGGATGGAGGAGGGGGTCAGAACAGTAAGTACTGGGTTCATGGTGCCGCCATTTTGCCAACTGTGTTTTATGGCTTTACTGATTTTCTGGAACCTGAAAACTGATGCCAATAATATCGAACCAGAGGGGGGACCTTTTCTGAACTGAAATAAGGCAGCTTTGTTATCCTAAATGGCTAATTGGTTGAGCAAAGTTCTAAAGACGGCAAGATAGAAACAACCTGTTGTCTGACTTCTGTTTAACTTTTCATTCTTCCATCTCTAAGTTCACCCTAATCCATTTTGCATCAGTTTGTCATTTATTAGTTTTGAAGGTTGCGTGAAATTTTGTGAGACTTTCATTCTACTTCTTCTATTACTTCTACTGCATATGCACATATCTGCAAGCTATTTTTCTTAATGCAATTTTGCTCTCTATATATATTCTGGGAATATTTTTATAGCTTCTTAGAAAATCAAGTTGCATCACAAAAGAATAATTCAGACATAGATGTGTCTGGAAATATATGAGCTTGCTAAATTTGCATTAACGTATGAAATTTATTAATCTATCAAACAAATTTATGTGGCTGCCCAACTCACACATGGGGACCCTGGGCAATAGACATAGAATGGAATCAATTCTCTTCGTTGCATCAATACATGAGAGAAGGAAGTTGTGAATGACCATGCTCTAGATCAAATCATTAAAGAGAAACCTACCCAACCCAACTTTTCCTAATATACTAGCTCCGTGATGGCAAACCTATGTCACCCGTGCCACAGGTGGCACATGGAGTCATTTGTCAGGGCATGCAAAACATTGCCCTGTCAGCTGGCCAGTGCGCATGTGTGCACTGGCCAGCTGCCCTTGACCTTCTTTTGAAGCCATTTTTCACCCTCCGGAGGCTGAAGCCTATGTAGCGTGAAAAACTGGCCCTACAGGCAAACCGGAAGTTCGAGAATGTACCTCTGGTTGCTCATGGGGCCGGTTTTAGCCCTCTGGAGCCTACAGGGAAGCCTCCGGAAGTCCCCTGAAGGCTACGGAGGGCTAAAACCGGTCCTATGAGCAAACCAGAAGACTGTTGCCGAACTTCCGCTTTACTTGTAGGGCTGGTTTTTCATGCTCCAGGGGCTTCAGGGAAGCTCCTGAAGCCTCCGGAGGGCCTCCGGGTGGGGGAGGCTGTTTTCGCCCTCCCCAGGCACTTATAAAGTCTCTGGAGCCTGGGAAAAAAAGCACGCCAAAAATGGGGGGGGGGGCAAACTGGTCATGCGTGCATGCATGCTGGGGTCGTGCGCATTGCATTATGGATGTGGCACACCCACGCACGACCCCCCCTGTGCTCCCCCCGCTTTTGGCACACGAGCCAAAAAATGGTTCGCCATCACTGTACTAGCTGAAGTGACAGAAATCTCTTATGCCACAACATGGGGACTATTGACATTGATGCTGGGTCTTTCCTTCATGCTGAGCTGAAGTGCTGTCAACCCATATAAGGCAGTGGTGGGTTTCAAAAATTGTTTGAACCTACTCTGTGGGTGTGGCCTCCTTTGTGGGAGTGGCTTGCTGCCCATGTGACCGGATGGGAGTGGCTTGCCGCCCATGTGAGCGGATATGAAGATGCCGACGACACTTGTCAGAACCACCTTAAATTACCTCACACACAGCACTGGCCTGCATAAGAATATGATGTAAACTTGTTTTTTAAAAGGCATCTTTGGTTTGCGTTAAAACAACTTCAACACACGGAATGTTCTGATTGCACCACAAACGCAGTAGTCATCCTTACCTTTCACAGAGGCACTGAGTTTTATAAATAGGAGCATGATAGTGTAGAATAATCATATCCAAGGACAAGTGGTGGGTTTCAAAAAATTTTGGAGCCTCTTCTGTAGGTGTGGCCTGCTTTCCGGGTCCACTGATGGAACCTCTTCTAACCGGTTCGGTAGATTTGGCGAACCGGTTCTACCGAATAGGTGCGAACTGGTAGCCACCCACCCCTGATATAAGGCAATATGAAATCTGTTGATCTTTATTCTGTCTCCACAGCCTTCAGAGCCCGGAAGAGAACTGATTCACTGGCGTTACTTTTCTTTAAGATTTCTCTCCTGTACTTCCTTTTCTTCATATAGGTAAAAAATGTCACCTTCTCAATTACTCATGTTATGTTTGCAAGGCATCCAGGAAAGGGCTGGTCTCATTATAACTTCATTGTACTACTTCAGTCTTGCCATAAATACCGCCTATGTGCAGTTTGTCACTACAGCCGTCTAATGCGATTATGAAATTTTGGCAAGTGTTTCAGTTTCCATTTGCTGTTGATGGTTTCTCCCTGAACAGGGAGGATATAAACTGAAGTCATCTATAGATCTTATACTCAACAGTAGTTGAGGCAAAGAACTGTTTGCTTGCAGCTAGAATAGGTTTGCCTGAAGAAATCAAAAGTTTGTTTCTATTCTAAAAATTATAGATCTGACATTGTTGCATGAACACAATGGACCAGTGTCAAATAATTTAACAACCAGTTCTCTGTCCTAATGACCAGGTGGGTAGGTGGGGCTTAGTGGTCATGTGACCATGTGGGCATGGCCAACTCAACTGTCACTCAGATCAATGGGCGCTTCGCTTTTGCTGTTCCAATGTAATAAGGGTTAACCGGAGAGGCAGTTTCTGTAAGCAGGGCAATAAAGATGAGGCTAGAAACAACACCAGAATGTTTCCTTCCTGCCTTCCTTACAGGATTAGCCCTGGAAAGTAGGGAAAAAAAGATTTCTTCCAACAACAAAAGATTTCTTCCAACAACTGGTTCTCTGAACCTCTTAGAAAGTTAAGAACCGGTTCTCCCGAATAGGTGCGAACTGGCTGAATCCCACCACTGCAATGGACCATCTGCACAATACTGCCCGCATCACTGGATTATTACTGCAACAATGGCAGAATAGTAGCAGCAGATGAAACAGATTGGAAAGTGGAAAAGACAGGATGCTGAAATGACCCCTAAATTCCACTCTGACATCAGGTAACAAGGTCACTTGATTTTGCCTCCAAAGTACAGGGTGGCCAAGTCCAACTGCCATTGGATACTATCAGCTTAAGAGAGACAACACTACTACAACGCAAGTATAGCTAAGGACGATGTGTCCTGTTTCATTTATGAACCGAGGACAAGATGAAGCCAATGTCAAGGGCCATAGTAAAAAAAAAAAAAAAGTTTGCATTGCATTTGGTGAAATTGGGGAAAGGCTCAGAGTTCCTCGGCATACCTTGAAAATGAATTTCTTGTGGAGTGCATAAGACAATTTCTTTTGAAAGAAAAGGTTCAATTGCCTGTGCAAAGCAAGCATACAGAAGTTTGAATTTGAAAAGGCTGCCTTAAAATAGTCAAGCATATTTTGTATTGTATTTAACTTTATTTGTATGCCGCCCTTTTCCCTGAGGGGACTCAGGGCGGCTCACAATTCAGGGGGAGGGAAGGACAAAACAAGTTATACACATGAAGACAATACATCGTTAAAAAGCACAACAGTCATACTATTCGGGTGGGGTTGAAGTCTTTAGCCCCAGGCCTGTCGGGACAGCCAGGTTTTAAGGGCTACGCGGAAGGTCTGAAGGGTGGTGAGGGTACGAATCTCCATGGGGAGTTCGTTCCATAGGGTCGGAGCAGCCACCGAGAAGGCTCTCCTCCGGGTAGTTGCCAGTCAACATTGACCGGCTGATGGAATTCGGAGGAGGCCTAATCTATGGGATCTTATTGGCCTAGTGGAGGTAATTGGCAGTAGGCGGTCTCTCATATTGCACAAGCATTTAAATTGGTAAAGTTTTAGCCCATCAGAGACCCAAATACTTTGTCTTTGGGTCTTGGCTGTTTACTTTGAAATCAGTTTCAGGGGAGGCTATTGCAAAGTTAAAGAATAGACACCCCCCCTCGCAAAAGCCCCACAACCACCAAGCATTTGGTGGAAGAGATGTACCACTTACAGCCAACGAAGCGCAGAGCACACAAGCGCATGAATTTTCTCTCCCTCACCCCAGGTGCTTTGTACTTTAGCTTGAAAACATGAAAAAAAAGATGTCCGGAACAATACATTTCTGTATTTTTAACACAAAACATGATCCTTTCTCTGATGATGGAGCAATGTGAATCTTTTCTGACAACCTAGCAAACAAATGAAAAACCAAATTGCTAAGAGCAGGTGCCTTGCAATCATAAAAAGAAAAAGGTGCTGAGGTGCTCAGTGAAATCTTTTCCATTTTTAAACCTTGAATTTGGGCAATGCTGGGCAAAATCCAGAGGAAGTTAAAAGGAAATATAACTCATCTTAACCTTCCCATGTATTCGGGTGATCCACAGCTCCTTGAAAAGAGATACAAAGTTCAAGGAGAGAAGCTAATGAAGATGTCACTATTAGCAAATATTTTTTACAACCAGCACTTAAAAGAAGAGGATTTTATGTCTTATTTCTATGTTTTCAGGAGCCCTCTTCCTCTACCTGGATCCTGGTAATATCAGTTAAGAACAAATAAAGGCACCAGGGAAATAATAAGATTGTATCCTGCACTGTTATTCTAACACAAAGTGAACTTGCCTCTCTTGCCAGGGTTATTTTTCAGAAGTAATTGCTGAAAGATTTACTAGGGGTGTGGGAGAGAAGAGAGAATTTAAATGCTATAGTATCTGCTACCTTGAATTTGGCAGAAAACAACGACAGAAGGACATTTTGTAGAGGCTCCCTGCCAACAGTTGTATTCCTTACTGCATGCACATACCCCAAACACGTTGAAATCATCATTCTCAGGAGCAATCTAGGAGTAGCAAAAACCAATCCCACTTCCAGAAGCTCTCTTCAAAATGACCATCAGAGTGACATTTTGAGACGTAGCTGACAGGGAGAAGAGGGAAAATCGTCTTATTTACCTCAGGGCTTTGAAGAGCTCAGGACCAATGTTGATTAATTTTTTTTTCTTGGCTCCTTGTTTTCAGGGTTTTCAGAAAGCCAGAAGCAGAGATGATAGTGGCCCATCTTCAAAATGCTTTTGAGACCTGAGGAGCGAAAATAGTGGTGCTGTGGAGATACCGTATCTTATTTTGTCATGTCCTATCTTGTCTTAAATACAATAATGAACTTGAAATAGTAATGTTAGGATTTGGATACCATAAGAGGCAGTGGTGGGTTTCAAAAATTGTTCCAACCTACTCTGTGGGTGTGGCCTCCTTTGTGGGAGTGGTTTGCCACCCATGTGACTGGATGGGAGTGGCTTGCCGCCGATGTGACCGGATATGAAGATACCGATGACACTTGTCAGAACCACCTTAAATTACCTCACACACAGCACTGGCATGCATAAGAATATGATGTAAACTTCTTTTTTAAAAGGCATCTTTGGTTTGCGTTAAAACAACTTCAACACACGCAATGTTCTGATTGCACCACAAACGCAGTCGTCATCCTTACCTTTCACAGAGGCACTGAGTTTTATAAATATGAGCATGATAGTGTAGAATAATCATATCCAAGGAACAGTGGTGGGTTTCAAAAAAGTTTGGAACCTCTTCTGTAGGTGTGGCCTGCTTTCCGGGTCCACTGGTGGAACCTCTTCTAACCGGTTTGGTAGATTTGAGGAACCGGTTCTACCAAATAGGTGCGAACTGGTAGGAACCCACCTCTGATAAGAGGTATCCAAATAATATTTAAGGCAAAGTAGTCTGGTTCTTGATATAACCCTCCTCCCCAAAAAAACTTAGGAAAATGTGTGCCATTAGTTCTTCTATTTCAACATTCGTTTCATCCCACTTCATGTCTTTCTATATAACAAGATAATTTTCCAGTTTTTTCTACTGATCATGTCACTTAAGAAGCAAAGTGCATTCATGCATAACAGCCAGATATAACCTTTTCCTCAAATGCCTCTGATACTCACCCATGTCAGAATCATTTTTAGTTGGCATAACGGTTAACATGTTCTTCTATATTAATGATGAAATAGCACCGAAATAAATCTGCACCTGTCATTCATTCTAGCTGTCAGATGATTGTCAAAAGTTTTAATTTGGCATACTATTAGGAACTAAGGAGCCATGATGTCCATGTGTTCTGCTAGTGGTATCTGAGCTCTAAGTCTTTAGAACAATTATTTCCTGGGGGCTTTCCCCATATAGCTGCTGGCAAATTGATGGGGACGCTATGGAAATTTACATGCTTTAATGGATGCAGCCAAGGTAATTCCTGCAATAAAAAGCTTGTGTGTGTGCAATAGCAATAGCAATAGCAGTAGACTTATATACCGCTTCATAGGGCTTTCAGCCCTCTCTAAGCGGTTTACAGAGAGTCAGCATATTGCCCCCAACAATCTGGGTCCTCATTTTACCCACCTCGGAAGGATGGAAGGCTGAGTCAACCCTGAGCCGGTGAGATTTGAACCGCTGAACTGCTGATCTAGCAGTAGCCTGCAGTGCTGCATTTAACCACTGTGCCACCTTGGCTCTTGTGTGTGTGTTTGTGTGTGTGTGTGTGTGTGTGTGTTTCAAAAGTTTTATTTTCTTTTAAAACAAACATTTCATCATTCCTCTATCAGTGAGACATCGGAGTACAATTTTTTTGTGTATCAAAATAGTTCTAGTTTACCACCAAATTCTTGTCTAGCCTAATGTATACCCCTCCCTCCCTCCATCCTCCCCCCAACCCCCCTCCTCCTTCATTCCCCCCCCCCCGACTTCCCAGAACCCGTACACGGTATGGATTTTTAACAAACACAGTCTAAAATCTAAAATCATTTAGATCCTAAAAAGCTGGCTTCTATGTATCCAAATTTACAGCCTAAATGTTGGAGATGTGGCTCTCTCGATGCTACATATTTTCATATATGGTGGACCTGCCAAAAGGTTAAGGCATTTTGGATAAAAATATGGTGGATTATGCAAAATATCTTTAAAAGAAGGATAAAGTCTACTCCTCAGTTATTTTTTACTAGGTATAAGTATTGACTTTACAATGGTAGAGACTAACTTGATTCTGCACCTAATAACAGCAGCAAGACTGTTGGTGGCGCAATACTGGAAGAAGGAAGACTTGCCTACAATTCAAGAATGGACATTGAAAGTTACAAACTTAGCCGAGATGGCTAAAATATCGGCATATCTTAAAGATCACTCAAATGAGAGATATAAACGAGACTGGAAAAAATGGATTGACTATATACAAAATAAATACGGGACCAAGAAATTCCAGTTAGCCTATGCTTAAGATCAGAAATGATTTAAATTGTTTAAAGTTAGCTCAGCAAGAAGAAGCTAAGATTAATGTAGAGATGTCATTAATTTCTTTATTTCTTTTTCTCAAAAAGCTTTTGTTGATGCAACCAGAAAGAAATCAGGAACAGGAGATCCAGAAACTAAGCCTCTATGTTCAGATCCGCTCCTATGTCATCATGTTTTCTAGTTAATCAATAACTCCTAGCTGTTATATATGACATTTTGTAATTGTATGGTGCAAATTTATAAACACAGAATGTCCCAAATTAGCTGCCTATAATTATAGTGTAACTGCTTTATAAAGTTTGGGTGTTTCATTAAGGAATGGAAGAAAGAAAAACTCAGTGGATCCCTAAGGGATCCTTGAGGCAATTAGCTTTAAGCTGAAAAACATATTTCCAATTTTATAGCCTATTTTCTAAGCTCAAAATAAATTTCTACCCAATAAACTCAGTATAATCCAAACATAACTGCAGCAATCTATTAATTAATAGCAAGAGACCAACTGGGCAGGAAAACCTTATTAAAAACAATGCCTATAGCATCCTTTACATTAGTGAATTTGTGATCCCTTTCCCCCCCGAAAGCTTTGTGGGTGGCTTACAGTACACTAAAAACCAACACCTTAAAAGCAATTTTAATGTTACAGATATATTAATATGAATGTACAGTATGTACTGTAGTGGTTCTATAGTAGTTAGGACAGCAATCATCTGTTTAGTAATTCCAAAATTTGCTCTGTGTTATGAGAATGAAATAAATACTTTTAATTAAAGGTTCTCTTGAGCCAAAGCATTATGGAAATTAGGGCATGATTAGGAGGGTCTAGAGAATCCTGCCCCCTTGCCCAGGTTGTATGTATTCTCATGGAGGGAATGAGTGGAGGGAAACAATAATTGTAGATCATATTTGAAGGTATTTATGCAGAGGAGGGTTCCTACCAGTTCGCACCAGTTCGGTAGAACCGGTTCGTCAAATCTCTCGAACTGGTTAGAAGAGGTTCCACCAGTGGACCTGGAAAGCAGGCGACACCTACAGAAGAGGTTCCAAAATTTTTTGAAACCCACCGGAGGAGAGAGATACAGAGAGAGAGAGAGAGAGAGAGAGAGAGAGAGAGACAGACAGACAGACAGACAGACAGACAGACAGACAGACAGACAGACAGACAGACAGACAGACAGACAGACAGACAGACAGACAGACACAGAGAGAGAATCACATAGAGAGACACAGAGGGAGGGAGGGAGGGAGGGAGGGAGGGAGGGAGAGAGAGGCAAAGACACACACAAACACACACACACACACACACACACAAACACAGAGACAGACTCACACACAGAGAGAAAGAGAAAGAAAGAAAGAAAAAAGAAAGAAAAAGTGAGAGAGAGATGAAAGAAAAAAAGAAAAAAGGGAAAGAGAGACAAAAGGAAGGAGAGAGAGAACACATGGCCGGCAAGCCACTCCCACCAGGTCACATGGCCGGCAAGCCACTCCCACCAGGCCACATGGCCGGCAAGGCAGTCCCACAAAGGAGGCCACACCCACAGAGTAGGTTCGAACAATTTTTTGAAACCCACCACTGTATTTATGGCAAGATATATCCATGGATTCTTGTTGAACTCTGTTGCTCAACACATGCTTTCAGCTAGTTAGAAGTAGCGCATATTTCTATTCTGCTAATTTCCTGGCTGAAGCTCATCTCAATCATAAAGTGAATGTGCCTGTGCACTTAAACCAGGGTATCTACTATGAAAAGTATAAGCATTTGCATTTCTCTCTGCAAAATGCTCTCTAATGAATTATCAGTTTGACATAGTGGTAAAGATAGCAGGGAAGAACAAGTGAAACGAAAAATGAGCTCTATAATAATTAGGAATAATAATCCCAGAAACTAGTGCCGCTGGTGGGAGTTACAGACCCCCTAAATACAATGGAATCAGTGTTTAGTTCACAAATACTATATAGATTTTTCTAAAATATTTTTTTTCACATTGTTGCACCTGCAAAAAAAAAAAAATCATAGTTAACTTTTAGAAAAGATTAGGAACCACCTTGATTTGTAGACAAAATTTGGACAGGAATTTTCATTGCTAAGCAAAGAGGTCATAATATGAGCATCACATGACAGCATCGCTTAGCGACCCAATTGTTGTTAGCGCCATTGTTAAGTGAGAATCGTGGATTGTTAAGTGGAGATAGTCACAGGTAAGAAGTGCAGGGGTGCACCAGGGAGGTGAGATGCTGCTATGCAGATTGGCCAAAAGGTCATAGATCGAGAGATGGGGAGATAGCTGAGGGGAGTTGCAGCTCCCCTGTGGCTGTAACAGGGGTGGGTTCCTGCCAGTTCTAGCCTCTTCTATAGAAGAGGTTCCACAAATCTACAGTGCCGGTTCCAGCTCCTTCTCCCTGCCCGTCCACACATCATCAAGATGAAGAGTGAGAGCAGGAATTCTGGGAGTTGAAGTCCACAAGTCTTAAAGCTGTCAAGTTTGAATATCCCTGGGTTTTTTTTTCTAAAGGGTTAGGGGTGCAAGGATCTTGTAACTTGATAGCTTTAAGACTTGCACACTTCAATACCAGAGTTCCTGAGACAACATAACTGGAGGAGGAATTCTGGGAGTTGAAATCCACAAGCGTTGTTAAGTGAATTTCACCACATTTTAAAAATTGGCCATGCCCACCCAGTCACATGTCTGGCAAGCCACTCCCCCGGTCACATGGCCAGCAAGCCACTCCCACAAAGCAGGCCACACATACAGGTTCTAAAAAGTTTTGAAACCCACCACTGGGTTGTAAGTGCAGTTGGTTTCCAAGCAACCAAATTTTGATCACAGACTGTGAGTTGGGATGCTGCAATGGCTATAATTTTGGGCATGTATCATAAGTCCATTATTTCAGCACTGTCATAATTTTGAATGAAGAAATGATCATAAGTCAAGGACTACTTGTGCCTACATATAACTTCCTAAATACATTTTGCAAAATAGAAGCAAATTTCAGTCAGGTATACAATCCAATCCGATCAGAATTTTGGAATTCTGCCATATTTGATAGAAAGTAAAGGACATTTCAAGTAAGCCAACCACCTTTTGATTTCTACAGAAGAGTAAGCCCTCCCTATGTACAGGGCGGGGCATAACCTTTTCCTAGGGGGTCACAGCAACACTTGTAATAACAACACAAATAATTCATACACCATTCGAAAGCCCATCAAAAACTGAGTTTATTGACACGATTTAATAGTCAGTATGACCACCATTAGCCCTTCGAACAGCATTCAAACGAGGTGGATAAGAACACAACAAATCTTCAAACAGTTCCGTTCGATTTTCCAGATTTTTCAACACAGTTTCCAAATTCATTCTCAAAGTTTCAACCGAATATCGATTTTGACCTTGCTCCTGAATCATCAGAGCTTCCACTTCATCCTTAATTATGGCCCCAATGTTCTCTGCCGGATTGAGATCTGGCGAATTTCCCGGCCAGACGTCATTGCCCCAAAATTCGACATTGTTTTCCTTTAACAATTGCTGAGTCGCATTTGCACGCATGCAAGGAGCTTTGTCATGAAGAAAGACAGCCTCACCAACCACCAAGACATTGTCTGGATCACTGAGAAATGGAATGACATTCTCCAATAAAATTTTCTCACGGAAATAACTGCCATCCCAGGATTCCCCTTTATCCTTCAAAACCCAATGCAGTTTCTTGGCTGTGAAAATGACGAAAATCGAAAGGCAATGCATTTTATTCTGTCAATGATCCTTTGTTCTTCCGAATCGAATTTTCCAGCCATTCTTAAAGCAAATTTAACATTTAATAGCTCATTCAATTCAGTTTTTTATGGGCTTTAAAATGAGGTGTCGCGGAATTTGTAAACTGCTGTCGATCTTGCTGTGACCCCCTAGGAAAAGGTTATGCCCCGCCCTGTATCTTACTCTGTTGTGTAATGAGGCACATTAAAAATATAATCCATGCAGGTCATTTCTAGTTTTGCAGTGGAGAAAAAAGTCTCGGCAAAACATGGTTAGAGATAATTAATCTATTTATACATAACTGCATAGCTTTCTGTGAATTTTTCTTGGGAAATGTGTCTGAAAAAATATTCCTTTCTTCTTTTGGAAAAAAAAAAGAGAATCATCTCTACTAGATAAAATTTACAAATCATTCTCTACTCAGAACCCATGAAAAATTAAAGACATGGCAAGAAATACTTAGCAAAGCTGGAACATACCATAGTGGATGTACCTATAAATTGCTGAAAGAAAGAAAAAAACCCTGATCTTGAAAACAAGAGAGAGACATTAAGAAAAATGACCAAATTTGAAATGGTTATAGAGAATTAAGACCAACTATTAGGCTTTGTATGTATAAATTTCTACTTAGATGTGATACAGGGATCGAACAAACAAAAACATCTGAGATAAATTGAATGCAACAGTTCAAAGAACCAGTCCCAATTATCTCCAATAGACCGTTCAGATCCCACAGATTAGGCCTCCTCCGAATTCCATCCGCCGGCCAATGCCGACTGGCGACTACCCGGAGGAGGGCCTTCTCTGTGGTTGCTCCGACCGTCTGGAACAAGCTCCCCGTGGAGATTCGAACCCTCACCACCCTCCAGGCCTTCCGCAAAGCCCTTAAGACCTGGCTGTTCCGACAGGCCTGGGGCTAAAGAGCTTTTGCCCCCCTTCTCGAATGGTATGGTTGTTGTGTGTTTTTTTAAATTTTGTATTGTTATGTTCGTCTTTTTATCCCCCTGTCTGTACCCCCTTCCCTGACTGAATTGTGAGCCGCCCTGAGTCCCCTTTGGGGAAAAGGGCAGCATATAAATGTAATAAATCCAATCCAATCCAATGTATCTTAGTTCCGTCAATAATTGCCTAAATAGACAAATCATGCAGGAATAAATGCTGGAAATGCCATGAGAAAGAAGGCATATTCTGTAAAAACATCCTAATGTAGGTCAAGTACTCAGCCCCATTCAGAGAATATTAGGAATCAAATTCAAAATGTTGCCATATTTTTAACTAGGTATTATTCCAGAATGTATTAATGAAAATACCATAGTTAGCTAAGATACATGGTTATGACTGCAAGGACAAACTGTGTACTGTATTATAACAAAGATGTATCAGGGAAATTAAACTTGGGAGAATATGGAGCAATTGCAAAACTAGCAGTATGTATACCTAACAGTAATTTTATTTATTTATTTATCATATGTATGCAGTCATGCAATCTCAAACAACGTGACTCTGGGCAGCATCCAATAAAAACACATCATAAGAATTAAAAAAGCATTCTATAATTGAAAACACCACTCAAAATTGCCAATCACTGAGACTCAGAGAGAGCTATCATGATAGGCAACACATCCATCTCACTGATTCACTATTTCCTTGTGTTTTCCAAGCTTGATGGCACAACCAAAGGTGGTATTCAGCAAGTTCTGACCAGTTCTGGAGAACCGGTAGTGGAAATTTTGAGTAGTTCAGAGAACCGGTAAATAACACCTCTGACTGGCCCCACCCCCATCTATTCTCTGCCTCCCGAGTCCCAGCTGATTGGGAGGAAATGGAGATTTTATAGTATCCTTCCCCTGGAGTAGGGTGGGAATGGAGATTTCACACTATCCTTCCCTTGCCATGCCCACCAAGTCACATCACGCCTACCAAGCCAGGACACAACCATGTTTCAAGAGACTTTTGGAGACAAACTCAATCTCCCCTTAGAATAGCAATAGCAATAGCAGTTAGACTTATATACCGTATGGCAATGCTTTGAATGGCAATGCTTTCTTAAAATATAGAGCAGCAATCCCACACTCAAGGAGGGATTCACCATTCACAGAATACATCCACACAACATTCCTGGGCAGCTTTAGTTAACCAGGAGGGGGATGGGCCTAAAAGCAGGTGACCAAGGTTACAACCCGAAGAACCCTGTCCACTTCTTCAAGTCCCACAAGGTTTAAACTTGTCCAGATAACAGGGCAAACTTCTACCCTAAGACATGAAATATGGCTGGCAACAAATTGAGAATGAATTCAAGTGATTTTTGTCCAACAGATGCTGAGCCAATATAATTGAGGAAAATATAGAACATATATTTAGCTGGCCTAAATGTTTTACCTGCCATGGTTTTCAATGTTAAGGAAATGTTCCCCTTCTGTCTGCTTAGTGCCAGAAGGGTGTTGCATGAATCAGAGAAAACTGAGGTGAGAATACTTTAATTGTCTTTTATTTTCTGGACAGTTTATTTTTTTCCCTTTTGCAAGTCTAGAAACTCCTTAAGTCTCAAATGAAGAACTATATTGGGGAAATTCTCAATATTAATAAGCCGAGGAGGAAGAGGAAGATGAAGACGATTGGTGGCACTCCTGATCTGGCGCTCCAGATCATTCTTTGTATAAACATGCATTGAACTGGCTACAGCAGCGAGACAGAGTTTCTGTTGTGCTAATTCTGCACTGATGGTCGGCTACATTAATTTTTGTCATACCAAAGAGAATGGTCAGTTGAATCCAAATGGGCTCCTTCAATGGACTGATAGAACTTCATGGAGGGGGTAATTTTCAGAGCTTATTTTCTACACCATTGAATGCCGTGTTATTGCAAATGAATGTATCCCCTAGTCGGCGTGATGGAGAATACAGCTGTAAACGCCTTTATGCTTCATTTGGATAAAGAGCCAAAGAGATGCCATTACACAATACAAAGAAGATCGAAGAGTGCACTTGATTAAAAACCCTGGACCCCTGTTAATAAAATCCCACATGTCTGATGAGAAAGTCTTGAGAAGATTAAATGCAGATTCATGTAACCTTGACCACGGGTTATTTCCACTTTTCAACAATAAGGACGCTGCATAGCTAATGCTCATTTGGCACTCCATTTTAGCACGCAGGTAAAGATGGAGATTCTAACATGGCCCCCAGCCGAAATCTGTCTCTTCGAAAAGAAATGATTTTGGCTCATGAATGCTACGCTGTATAATCTGTCCTGATCCCTTTGCTTTCTGTTTAATACTTCGCTCCCTTTGCATCTCCAGAGCTACCAAGCTAAAATGTCATTAGGTACTTTTGTGAACTGCTCTTCCTTTACCTCTCCTGGGACTGCAGTAGATTCACCATTTTTTTTAAAAGTGTTGTTGGGAGCTCAGTTAGTCCCAAACTGAATGCCATGAAAATGTGTCCCCTTGTATAATGTGTGTTCTGACCCCCATTGTTCCACACCAAAGCACACTCCAAATATGAGTTACGGCATTTAATTAATAGACAGACAGGTCCTTGGCAGCAAACCGGCACAGACAAGCTTGGGCAGCAATAAACACAGATAAGGCTTGGCAGCAATCCAGCCTGCCAAGCTCACAGTAATGTCCTCCGATATTCAATCCTGTGTTGACTTCTGCAAAGAGGGACATGTGCACAAGCAGTCTTTTTATAGTCTGGAGAGGAGCCTAATAACCACCAGCTGAGTGCAATTACCTCCTGTAACTGCGCAACTGTTCCTGACACCTAGTCGATGCTGTGCATCCAGGAACAACTCACTACTGGCATCTGGCTCACTCTCCCTTGTCTCCTCCCCACTGGTCCAAGGCTCAGGTGCCTCCGGGTGGCCAACCAGCCTCTCTGTGCCCTGCTCGGAGTCGGAACCCTGTCCAGGGTCCTCCACATCCTCCAAAGCCGACTCATAGAGCCCCCACTATCGGAGTCTGGTGGCAGCTCCAACGGCTCCTGCTGGGCTACAACAATGTGGGGAGAGGATACTCTTGTTCTCCCTCTGCTCTTTATCTTTTAAGTGCAAAGAGAAAAAGGAGAAGAGAAAAAATGGCATAGAAACCCAGAACATGGGCGAATGAAAAGACAGAAAAAGAAATATGTATGTTTGGAAGGGGAAGTCAAGGTGAATACAATTAAAAATGATAACATGTTTTGGAATGAATCTCAAGTGAGGAAATTTTAGGGATTGTTATGGGACTGATACTGTACTGAAAAGGAGTTTCAGATTGAATGGAGGAATTACTCCCCTGTTGCATATAGATTAGAGGAAAGGATTTCCCTTTGCTTTTGTTGTACAGCAAGATTTTATTTTATCTTTTTCCTCTAGGGTAACTCACTGAAGAGAACTCTCCATTCCCTTGCCTAGGAAACAATGAATGGACGGCAGGATATGACTTGGGGATTGAGTGAAGCCTGGGGGTGAAAGAAGCTGCAATTAGAAAAATCAGTACAGTGGCTGAAAGTTTGCCAGGATTTGCACTGGGGGGGATTCTGGGACAATATCTACATGTTGTCAGGGAGAAATTAATGCAGCCTAAACTTTCAGTATCTCTCAGTGAAAATGGTCATTATCACTGGAATCAAGGCACAATAACTAAGGGAAAAGAAATGGATTATATGGCATGAATGCAGAATCAGTGTCAAGCAGGATGTCAGCCTCTGCTTCGCTGATGCTTTTTGGGTGCCATTGAAACGGGGAGGGGGCATGGTATTTGGGAGGGGAATAATTCTGTACTGGAGGACTGTTTATTAGGGAGTTATTCTCACCATCTCTTTGCGCATATGGAAGGAAGGGAGTTTCCCACCAAGGCCAACTGTCCAGCATTCAATCCTGATGATGATTTTTGCGTGGCATGACATAACCACGAATGTCAAAAGTGCGCCGACAACATCGCGGCGCTAAAACTGCGATGTCAAAAGCGCGCCCACAACAGCGCGGCAACAACAGCGCGCCGACAGAAGCGCGATTTAACTTAAGGTAATTTTTAGGGTTAGGGTTAGGTTTAGGGTTAGGTTTAGGGTTAGGTTTAGGGTTAGGTTTAGGGTTATGTTACAGCGCACTTCTGTCGGTGCGCTGTTGTCGCGCGCTGTTGTCGCGCGGTTTTGACGGTGCGGTTTTGTCACCGCGCTTTAGTCACACGCGCTTTAGTCTACCGCGGTTTTGTGGTGGAACCGATTTTTGAAGATGTCTCCCACCTGACAGTTGGGTGAAATATGATTGGACTATGGACTGGGGTACCAAGGGGAGGGGAATGAATCTTGTATTGATATCTATTGCTTTCGCGCCTTTTTATTCAGATTCAGCTTTGCTTTGCTTCTTTTCGTTTGTAGCCAGTAAAAGTACACTTAATTCTGAAATATGGAGTTGAGTGGTTTCTTTCTTGGTTATTAAATGAAGGGGCAGTGACATTGCCATTCCTCATGAGATTGCTACCTCTTGAATTCAGAGTTATAACTAGAAAATGGGTATAAACCAGTGGTGTGATTCAAATAATTTAACAACCAGTTATATGTATATGCATTGTGTTTATATCCCCTTTCCCCTTTTGAGTTGTTCGCCGCCCTGAGTCCCTCCCGGAGAAGGGCGGCATACAAATAAATTAAATCTGAATCTGAATCTGAATCTATGCCATAACGACCAGCTGGGGAGGCATAGCTCGGTGGTGATGTGACAATGTGGCTGTGGCCAACTCACGTCAATGGGTGCTTTGCCTTAGCTGTGACAATGTAATCAGGGTTAACCAGAGAGGCAGTTTCTGTAAGCAGGTCAATAAAGATTAGGCTAGAAACAACACCAGAATGATTCCTTCCTGCCTTCCTTACAGGATTAACCCTGTAAAGTGGGGAAAAAAATAAAATGAGATTTCTTCCAACAACAGGTTCTCCGAACTGCTTAGAAAGTTACGAACCGGTTCTCCCAAATAGGTGCGAACCGGCTGAATCCCACCACTGGTATAAACTCTCCCAAAAAGGAGAAGGGAAATTAAATATCACATTTAGTGAATATTCTACAATTGGTGAGTAGAATTAGACTGGAATAAGGAAGTCTATTTATGTATATTTATTTAGAGTGTTTAAGCAGCATCCAAAAAAAAGAAGCAAGTTACAATTATCAGGCTATTAAAAATCATGAAATGTAAAACTACTACATGTAATTTGGTCTCTGTTTTTTAAATAGCAGCATAGCTCAACCTCTCCGGTTCAATCTTTGGAGCAGTCAATTGACAACCTGCAGAACATCAGATTTACTACAAACTTAAAAAAAGAACATGTAAGTGAAACTTGATGGTTATGTTTGGGATGCCGGGCTGAAAAGGTGGTTAAGTATTGCTTTTTTTGTAATTGAAAAATCTTCAGGCAAATTATATCAATTTATCTGGAAGTATTTCTCACATGAGTAGGATTATGCTGTAATAATAGAAAAAGAGATTAAAGTGAAGGGGATATAGGGTGCTTAAAAACAATGTACAAAAAAGGCATTTGGATAAAGTCTTCCTCTGGCAACATAATTTCAACACAGGAATGATTAAGGGAATATGTTCTATAGGGTGATGGCCAGAGATGGGTTCCTACCAGTTCGCACCTATTCGGTAGAACCGGTTCGTCAAATCTACCGAACTGGTTAGAAGAGGTTCCACCAGTGGACCGGAAAGCAGGCCACACCTACAGAAGAGGTTCCAAAATTTTTGAAGCCCACCACTGGTCCTTGGATATGATTATTCTACACTATCATGCTCATATTTATAAAACTCAGTGCCTCTGTGAAAGGTAAGGATGACTACTGCGTTTGTGGTGCAATCAGTACATTGCGTGTGTTGAAGTTGTTTTAACGCAAACCAAAGATGCCTTTTAAAAAACAAGTTTACATCATATTCCTATGCATGCCAGTGCTGTGTGTGAGGTAATTTAAGGTGGTTCTGACAAGTGTCGTCGGCATCTTCATAGCCGGTCACATGGGCAGCAAGCCACTCCCACAAAGGAGGCCACACCCACAGAGTAGGTTCGAACAATTTTTGAAACCCACCACTGGTGATGGCCAAACCTAAGGGTATAACAGCATATCTGCAAAACTTTGACTAAAAAATGCTTAGTACAAGCACTGTTTTAAGAGACACATTAACCCAAAGCAGCCTTCATCCCATTCCACAAACTCAACCCTGCTAATTTCTTATGAACTAATATGAAAATGTTTTTTTTTATTGTCTCCCAACTTAAGCATTGCTATCTGTTCAATGTGCAGCTCTTTGCTAATGGCTGCAGCAAGGGCTGGGGCCTGATCAGCTTCTATGGGTTCCTTCAGTTGCTGTAGACACATCTCCCATCACTGGTAACTTTCCTCCATGGACAGCAAGAGTGATCAAACATCATATCTTGGGAAGAGCACAACCAGAATTGGCTATTGCTATAGATTTGGATTTGCAGTCCAAAAGAAGGGGAGAAGTGGTGTGCTGCATCCCCCCAAAAGGAGTTTGTATGTTTCTGTCAGAGGTGGGTTCCTACCAGTTCGCACGAGTTCGGTAGAACTAGTTCATCAAATCTACCGAACCGGTTAGAAGAGGTTCCACCAGTGGACCCGGAAAGCAGGCCACACCTACAGAAGAGGTTCCAAATTTTTTTGAAACCCACCTCTCTCTCTCTCTCTCTCTCTCTCTCTCTCTCACACACACACACACACACACACACACACACACACACACACAGACTCACACAGAGAGAGAAAGAGAAAGAAAGGAAGAAAGAAATAAATAAAAAAGAAAAAAGAAAGAAAAAGTGAGAGAGAGATGAAAGAAAAAAAGGAAAAAGGGACAGAGAGACAAAAGGAGAGAGAGAGAGAGAGAGAGAGAGAGAGAGAGAGAGAGAGAGAGAGAGAGAGAGAAAGAAAGAAAGAATGAATGAAAGAAACAAACAAACAAACAAACAAACAAACAAACAAACACATGGTCGGCAAGCCACTCCCACCAGGCCACATGGCGGGCAAGCCACTCCCACAAAGGAGGCCACACCCACAGAGTAGGTTCGAAAATTTTTTGAAACCTACCACTGGTTTCTGTGTTCAGGCAATGTCATGCATGTTTACCCCCAAATAAGTCTTTATTCTCCACCTGGTTTATAAAACTTGTTTAGAGTCCTAGCTTTAAAAAAAAAGTCATATATTGGAAGGATACTGTTTCATTTTATGCAGCCAGCCTCTCTCTTTCCCTCTTGATACACACACAAACACACACACACACACACACACACACCTCTATCCCACCACCCACAAACCATAAAGCAAAAATGAATTTTGGTGGGCAAGTGACTAAAGAAATAATGTCCAATTAATAAGCATGCTAATGCTAATACATGTTGCTGTAAGAGTTATGAGCTGCAGCTATAAAATTTGAGCCTTTTCTCAAATATTTTTCTCAATAAATCCTCTAAAGCAACCACCATCTGTAAATCTTTCTCCCTTCTCCCCTTTGAGAGAAATGGTTTTCTTTTCTAAACAAAAAAATATGATAGACAGCCCATGTGGTAGAGCAGTGCTGGTTGAAGCTGGAGGACTGTTTCTGTTGGCTGTTCCCATGGGAGATGGGAATGAGAGAGCATGAAGTCATATTCACAGATCGTCCATGTGGTGCCACTAGGAGAGTGTCAGCCGCTGGCATGAGGAATCTAAGTGAGAAAAGTAGAAGTAATTTTCCTTTCAGGTCTATGCTGTGTGACTTTCTATCAGTCTTACTCACCATAGATGCAACTTGCTGGCGTTGCCGGCAGGCCTGGAGGTGATGAGTTCCCTCCCCTCTCGACATGTATGGTTGTGCGACTGTTGTTTACTTTTATTATTTGTATTTTGTTTTTTATGTTCCCCTTTTTCCCCCTTGAATTGTTCGCCGCTCTGAGTCCTCCCGGAGAAGGACGGCATACAAATAATAAAATTCTATTCTATTCTATTCTATTCATGGCAATATCTGGTACATGAGGTTGTCTGGGGTGGTGATGGAGTTGTTCAGGTGCTGCAGGTGTGCAGTGCAGTGGATAGGAATAGGAGGGAGCATGGAGCAGGCTACAGATCTAAAGTTACTTTTCTTGTAACCTGCTCCACCACTGCATGGTGCTTATTCTTCCTACCTGGCAGATAGGAATGGGAATACCAGTGGGCAAAACAAAGTGACTCCTACTGCCAGGTGCAAGGAACCAAGAACAATACGAGGAGTTACTCCAGGGTAGTTTCTTTATCATTATCGCCGGAATCAAGGCACAATAACTAAGGGAAAAGAAATGGATTATATGGCATGAATGCAGAATCAGTGTCAAGCAGCCATTCCTCATGAGGTTGCTACCTCTTGAATTCAGAGTTATAACTAGAAAATGGGTATAAACCAGTGGTGGGATTCAAATAATTTAACAACCGGTTCTCTGCCATAACGACCAGCTGGGTAGGCATAGCTCGGTAGTAATGTGACAATGTGGCTGTGGCCAACTCAACATCGGTGTGCGCTTCGCCTTAGCTGTTACAATGTAATCAGAGTTAACCGGAGAGGCAGTTTCTGTAAGCAGGGCAATAAAGATTAGGCTAGAAACAACACTAGAATGTTTCCTTCCTGCCTTCCTTACAGGATTAGCCCTGTAAAACGGGGAAAAAATAAAATAAGATTTCTTCCAACAACCGGTTCTCCGAACTGCTTAGAAAGTTACGAACTGGTTCTCCCGAATAGGTGCGAACTGGCTGAATCCCATCACTGGTATAAACTCTCCCAAAAAGGAGAAGGCAAATTAAATATCACATTTAGTGAATATTCTACAATTGGTGAGTAGAATTAGACTGGAATAAGGAAGTCTATTTATGCTATAGACAGGAGTCATGTTAGATTAAAGCATAAATTTGCATAACTATTAGATATACTCTGTGAATCCTGGTTCTCTTCCCATTTACCAGATTTCCCACTGAACCACCCCTTTGTTTTTTGGGAAAGGTCCCCTTCCTCTGGTACTGTATTCTACTACACAGTCCATGTGTTAACTCATCCCCAGAAAACTGTTAGGACAATTACTGATGCATAATAGGGACTGGCTGTGGAGAGAGCAAATTATGCTGGCCCGCATTTGTGCCACCTCACAAACTGTTAGAACAACATGTTAAACCATGCCATGCCTGGATGCATGATTAAATGTGCCAGCTTTTACTTGTGTACGTTTTATTTGCCTGGCCCTCTTAAATAAAAATACATTTGTTTAATCACTCTTCCCCCACTGATGGATGAAAACAATTTAGGAGAAAACTCTCCAGATATCCTTGACTCAGACTGACCAGTTTTCATATATTTTAAATATGCTGCTACAATGACTGATTTACAATTAAAATATCATTTAATTTGAAACTTCAAGCAACATGATCTTCATGATTAATTTCCGGTTAATCTGTTATGCATTTATCTACAGAACGTTTATGGGGAATTTTGATGAATGGCTGTGATTCTCTTAATGCCTGGGTTTAAGCAGCACTTAGGGAACAGTGCTAAGTAAGTCCAGATGATTTGAACTGATATGATTATATCAGGGGTGGGTTTCAACCGGTTCGCGGCGGTCCCTGCGAACCGGTTGGTCGGCGAACCCGGAAGTAAGTAACTTCCGGGAACTGCGAAGCCCCCCCCCCGCGCCCACGCGCACCCGCGCGCCCGCTCCTTACCCAGTTTTGATGAATTCTGCGCTTCCACGCATGCGAGGACACTGCACACGTGCGCGAGGACGCCACCGGCCTCGTTCCAACCGAACCGGTTGGAACGGGGCGAGAAACCCACCCCTGGATTATATAGATCATATACAAAAATATAGGATTGATAATCCAGTCAAAACAAAACCTTGATTTCAGTATGAAAGAATACATACATATTTAACTTTGTGACCCGACAAAAGCGCGCCGACAACAGCGCGCCAACAGAAGCGCGATTTAATTTAAGGTAAGATTTACATTTAGGTTTAGGGTTAGGTTTAGGGTTAGGTTTAGGGTTAGGTTTAGGGTTAGGTTTAGGGTTAGGTTTAGGGTTAGGTTTAGGGTTAGGTTTAGGGTTAGGTTTAGGGTTAGGTTTAGGTTTAGGGTTAGGGTTAGGGTTACATTACAGCGCGCTTCTGTCGGCGCGCTTTTGTCGCCGCGCTTTAGGGCTAATTAGTCGCTCATTCGTCGCACGGTTTTGTCACCGCACTTTAGACACCGCGGTTTAGTCAGGCGCGCTTTTGTTGTGTGCGCATTTGTGGTGGAACCATTTAACTTCAGCACATATTGCAATACTCAATTTGCTTTATAGGGACATTAAAAACTGTTGCTAAGATCTACACGACATTTGCCAGTTTTTAAAATCCCCCTCTGCATCCTTAGAACTTACATCTTTCTCTCTTTCTGTGCTTTGCCATTTTAATATATAAGTCTGTGTAAGGAATGCTAAGGAATCATATTCTGGGCTGTAACAATTGGTCCTCATTTGAGTGCTTGTTATTGTCATTATTTTTCCTCAACCTACCCTTAACCAAATAATAAAGGCTTTCTCTATATATTCAGACCCAACTGAGAAGGGGTTTCATGAGCTCTGAGGAGCCTTCCTTTTTATGGAATAACATTCCAATTGAGCGTGACTAAATATATATTTACTTTTGAAAAACGTTTAAGCTGGAGGATACTATTCATTCTTAAATAAATTTTCCTTCCACCCCACATGAGATATTCTCATATTTCCTTCCACCCCACATGAGATATTCAAATATTTGTTGCCCTGATTACCAACCTGGCTGGCTTTAAAAAGCATTGGACCTTTTCAATGGAAATCAATGGCTGTAGATTGCCTCTAAACGCGGGAGAGTAATGGGCTTTTTTGTCCCGTTGGTTGAGCCTTGTGGGAGCACACTACTCCACCAGATAGGCCAGGATTTCTTATGGTTTACTACTCAGTTCTAGCCTTGCCTCAAGAAAAGAACAACCTAACTCTCCTTCAGTGCAAGAGGAATCCATAGCTATATGCTGCCCTTCAAGGTGCTAGTCGTAACTTATAAAGCCCTTCATGGTATTGGATCTGGGTACTTGAGAGACCGCCTGCTGCCAATTACCTCCCACAGACCCATTAGATCTCACAGGGTTGGCCTCCTCCGGGTGCCATCTACCAGCCAATGCCACCTGGCTATTACCTGGGGGAGGGCCTTCTCTGTGGCAGCTCCGGCCCTCTGGAATGAACTCCCCGCAGGGATTCGGACCCTCACCTCTCTCCAGGCCTTCCGAAAAGCCGTCAAAACCTGGCTTTGCCGGCAGGCCTGGGGGTGATGAGTTCCCTCCCCTCTCGACATGTATGGTTGTGCGACTGTTGTCTACTTTTATTATTTGTATTTTGTCTTTTATGTTCCCCCTTTTTTTCCCCCTTGAATTGTTCGCCGCTCTGAGTCCTCCCGGAGAAGGGCGGCATACAAATAATACAATACAATACAATACAATACAATACAATACAATACAATACAATACAATACAATACAATACAATACAATACAATGCAATGCAATGCAATGCAATGCAATGCAATGCAATACAATACAATACAATACAATACAATCCATTTGCTCTGGTAAACAGCTGTTCCTAATCATTTTATTTGATTTTTTCATACTCCACAGGCTACTTCCATAAGTTGCCAAATATGACCACTAACAACCAGAATCACTTTCTAGTCTTGCATATTTTGGCAGCTGGGATGAAATTGATAAAAGTTCTGCTATTTCCCCCTCCTAGCCCAAATGAGAAACTGATAAATCCGTCTCCAACTATAGCTCAACTGACAGTTCCAGGAGTATAAAGGGGCCCAGGAAAGCATAGGAGAGAACCTTCTCAATGCACTGTGCAAACTCCCTTCTGCTTCACTCAACAGTTCTCTTCTACTCCCATCACCTTGTCATCTGAGGTATATTTGCATTCAAAATTCCAAAAGGCCTTGAATGACAGGTTATTGGTTCAGAGCCTCAACACCAGTGATGTGTCACTCACTCAACTTGAAAGCTGGGATGAAACATGAAGCTGGGAGATTCATAAATCACAGCCATGAATTTGTTCCAGAATAAAACCATAAAGAGAGAACAACTCCAAAATTGGAATTATGGAGGCAGATTCAGGGTTTGGAGATGTTAAGATGCTTTTATGCATACTTAAGAGAGGAAGAGTTGTTAGAATCTTTCTAACATTTATTTCTATTACTTAGAGACCTGTTCTGACCCACCTCATTCCACACCAAAGCACACTCCGAGCCAAAGATAAGTTATGGCATTTAATTAACAGACAGACAGGTCCTTGGCAGCAAACCGGCACAGACAAGCTTGGGCAGCAATAAACACAGATAAGGCTTGGCAGCAATCCAGCCTGCCAAGCTCATAACAATGTTCTCTGACATTCGTTCCTGTGTTGACTTCTGCAAGAAGGGTGTGTGTACAAGTAGTCTTTTTATAGTCTGGAGAGGAGCCTAATGACCACCAGCTGAGCGCAATTACCTCCTGTACTTGCGCAACTGTTCCTGACTCCTATTAGCTCTTCGGTGCCGTGCATCCAGGAACAACTCACTACTGGCATCCGGCTCACTCTCCCTTGTCTCCTCCCCACTGGTCCAAGGCTCAGGCGCCTCCTGGTGGCCAACCAGCCTCTCTGTGCCCTGCTCAGAGTTGGAACCCTGTCCAGGGTCCTCCACATCCTCCAGAGCCAACTCATTGGGCTCCTCGCTGTCAGAGTCTGGTGGCAGCTCCAACGGCTCCTGCTGGGCCACAAAAGAGACCATTATTTCTATCTATCTTTTTATACTGTTTACTCTTCTCTTCCTTTCTTTTTCACTTAGAACAAATGTAAATGTTGGGGGAAGGGGGAATAGATCGTAAAATTTGGAACATTCTGGTAAATGGAACAATGTTTACACATGAGAAATGGCAAAAACCATGGTATAATCTATCTACAGATATTATTATTATGCAGCCCTGCAAAAATTCAGAAGTGAGGATGATTGATATGGCCCAATCAAATAATCTAATTTAAATAGAATTTTAGATGAAATTCCTACCATATTGATCTTGATATTATGCCTGTTGCTAAATGAAGACAATTCATTATAATCGGAGATAGGCAAAGTTTTTAAAGCAAACTGCAGATAGATAGATAGATAGATAGATAGATAGATAGATAGATAGATAGATAGATAGATATAGAGATGATAGAGATATAGATAGATAGATAGATAGATAGATAGATAGATAGATAGATAGATAGAGATAGATAGATAGATAGATAGATAGATAGATAGATAGATAGATAGATAGATAGATAGATAGATAGGAGGAATGTTTTTTTCCCCTGGTATCCACATTCAATTTTTTATCTGTGTGGCCCGTCATCAAACTTACTTTGAAGTGATAAAAACTTGTAAAAATTGTACATTGCATAATATAGAGGCCAACCATGAGCAATAAATTAATGCTTCCCTCATGCCACTTCCAACTATATATCACTACATTTTATTAGAGAAGTTAACTCTTTCTAAATCTCTGGAAACAGGCCATGTTTTAACTCTTAAGAGCCCTTAGGTTTCATCTATTAAAATGGGATTGCTCAAAATCATTTTTTTTTCAAAAAAAAATTGTCTTGTCTTGTTCTTATACTCTGTTAGAAAATGAGCTTTTATTTTTACAATTCAAGTTCGACCGTATGTTGTTTGAACTCCTCTGGAATAAAAAAGACAACCGTACTTCAAGTTAAAAACATGTATTTCATGTTAGATCAGTGGTTGTCAACCTGGTCCCTACCGCCCACTAATGGGCGTTCCAGCTTTCATGCTGGGCGGTAGGGGTTTGATGTAACTCTGCTTTATAAATTTCGTAAAGTAAAGTTACTTCCCTACTTTATAAATCACCATTACTGTGGAACCGGTGGGCGGTCAGAAAATTTTACTACTAACAGAGATACAAAAGTGGGCGGTAGGTATAAAAAGGTTGACTACCCCTGTGTTAGAGTAACCTATGCTACTATATTAAGCCTATTTAGCTTTGCTACAAAAATAAAATTGAAAGCAAAGAAGAATAGGTTTGGTGATTTATATTGAAAATCCAATTCTTCACAAATTCTAACTCTCTGTATATCAACAATCAACAATTCAAGCTTATCAGAATGAAGTAGGGAACTATATGAAATAGGCAACTCATTTTTTTTAAAAAAAAAATACTACTATGTGGCACCCAGTTAGTGTCTTTTAATCATTCAATTAATAATTTATCCTTCTTTTGTTTCCCAATATATATTCTATTAATTTAGAATAAACCCCCGTTGTTCCAAGATCAAATCCTTGATTTTGAACATGATAGAACATCTCTTGACATCCCAAAATAAAACTATTTGGCAACCCCACCTTCCAATATCAAAATGCTCACCATTATATGCAAGATGTAGAAAAACTTATTAAGTAGGAGCAGTGCCAAAATGCATCATGAGGCTGTAAATTAAATGTGAGCCAACAATATGATGCCAATATATAGATCAGCAGCGGCTCTGTGTTTTCATAGTGATATTCAGTTGTTGAGCATGATTTAGTCTAGTGACATGAAGGAAACCAATAGAGCCAAGGTGGCGCAGTGGTTAAATGCAGCACTGCAGGCTACTGCTAGATCAGCAGGTCAGCGGTTCAAATCTCACCGGCTCAGGGTTGACTCAGCCTTCCATCCTTCCGAGGTGGGTAAAATGAGGACCCAGATTGTTGGGGGCAATATGCTGACTCTCTGTAAACCGCTTAGAGAGGCCTGAAAGGCCTATGAAGCGGTATATAAGTCTACTGCTATTGCTATTGCTATTGCAATAAAACTAAATCAGTGGAACAAACAAAAGAAATAATTTACTGCTAATAATAAATGTGGGGAAAAAATATCTCTTAAACCTTAACACTAGTCTCATCAAAGTTGCTTTTCCTTTCCTTAAAATTTCTCCCAACCACGAATCATCAAAATAGCCAGAATATTTGGATTAAAACTTGATGTCTAGTGATAACTTGATTGCAGTACTTATTCCTAGTTTCAATGCATTTCTAGGCAAGACTGAAAAAAGATTTGTTCATGAAGTTGTTAGGTCAATCAGAGGAGACAATATATACTCCTGATGACCGAGTTGAATTGTAAGGTGGATCCATCTACACCACTCCGTGTGGTTTGCCAGAAATCACATTGATTATTCCACTCCAGAATTTCAGATTCTTTTTATACTGATCTAATGACCAAAAAGTAGAGATATTATCTGACCTGTAATTCTCTCATAATTTTATAAGATAAATCAAATCATATCTGATAGTTCTGATGTCAAGTTTGCTTCCCTGGAAACCAGCAGAGTCAAATCTTGCACGCTTTGCCCAAGGTGGCGCAGTGGTTAAATGCAGCACTGCAGGCTACTGCTAGATCAGCAGGTCAGCGGTTCAAATCTCACCGGCTCAGGGTTGACTCAGCCTTCCATCCTTCCGAGGTGGGTAAAAATGAGGACCCAGATTGTTGGGGGCAATATGCTGACTCTCTGTAAACCGCTTAGAGAGGTTTATGAAGAGGTTTATGAAGCGGTATATAAGTCTACTGCTATTGCTATTGCTATAAGCTTTGAAAGACATTTAATTGTCCATTGTGGAAATGAAATATTAATCCAGATGGACCTTTCCTGAGTTAGCTTGGATATTAATATATCTTTAATTACAGAATTTCAGAGCCAAGGAGATACGGCTTCCTTTATACTTGGGTTGAAGAGAGAGGGGGGGGGGGGAAATGACAGTAACATAATTTAAATGAAGAAATGTTTATTTGAATAGCAATGCTTTTTTTAATTGGCAGGTTATATTTCTATTTATAATTTGTTGGATCTGAAGAAGCATAATTTCAAGCTGCTCAAATAAACAAAAAAATTCCCCTGAAATCTGCATTATAGTTGATTTCAGGGAGGGGAATTTAAAAGCCTCCATATTAAGCCTAGGGCATTTCAAGATCTTATTTTCAGTATGAAGAAAGGCTTTTGGCCTGGGCTTCTCGCACATTTAAGTGGACAAAAACTGCAATTTTTAACCTGTCCTTAGTTGTTATCCTTTTAAAATTATACAATATTTAAACAATCTGAAAGCAAAAAATTCTTTAGAAAAAAATATCCAGTAAGATTCTTTATACAGTGACAGATGTGAAGGATCTTGGACCAGAAACTGTAGCAAAAGGTCAACATCCTTTGGGGTTCTTGTGACAGGTTGCTGAACTAAGAGAATGCTGAAAGAGGACCCTTTGCTCTGCTGCCACTGGTGAGGGTTAGAATGCAAAGCTGCAATTGTGTTTTTTTTTAAATCTCTCTCACAGAGTTTATAGTTCTTAAGATAGAAACTTTGTTGGGGGAGTGTATCCTGGCTCCATACAAACTTATTCAGTTGAATATTTGTGTCAGCCTCTGTTTTGCTGCTTGCTTTTCGGCTGCCATTGAAACGGGGAGGGCGGGCATGGTATTTGGGTGAGGGAAATAATCTGTACAGGAGGACTGTTAATTGGGAGTCGTTCTCACCATCGTCTGCGCATGTGGCAAGGAGGGGAGTTTCCCGCCAAGGCCAACTGTCTGGCATACCAACCTGATGATGATTTTTGAAGATGTCTCCCACAAAAGCACGATTAGGGTTAAGGTAAGGGTTAGGGTTAGGGTTAGGGTTAGGTTCAGGGTTAGGTTTAGGGTTAGGGTTAGGGTTAGGGTTATTACCTTGTTTTCGTGTTGTTTGTTGATGGCACATTTTTGTTGGCGCGCTGTTGTGGGCGCGATTTCGACATCGCGGTTTTCTCGCCGCGGTTTTGTCGGCGTGATTTTGTCGTGCGCGCATTTGTTGGTGAACCTCCAAAATCATGTTTATACATATATATATTGTCTAATACATACTTGATGAAATAAATAAACAAAATAAATAAAGCTGTGACTCTGCGCAGTGATAGTAAAAAAATTTTTAAAAGGAATGGGGTAAGAAAAGTACCTATGGAAATTTGTACCTCAAAAATGCAGCCACTTGCCTAAGGAGAGAATTTTCCTCAGCAATCAGGGTCTGTTATTCTATTGTGATAAATGTCTTATATGCGCCCTGATGAGAAAGACACTACATTGGGAAAGATAATACTGAAGCAGTTTACATACTCAAAAAATCCCCAACGTGAGTCTTTTCTCTCTGGGGTCCCCTTCTTTCTTAAATTCAAAGGGGAGATGCTGTTCCCCAATCCTTCTGGAAGAGAAAACTGAAACATGACAACTGATAATTAAAAAATAATAATAGTGGATCCAAAGAAAATTTCCAGAATTTCAAACGTTAAAAGCTAAAAATGTCCAAATATTTAAACGAATAATAAATTCAGAGTTGTGTTTTCTGAGTAGTAAAAAGTAGATATATTATGCCCCCCTTCAAAAAAAGAGGGAATCCATAGACAGTATAAGAACCACAATATAAAATAATATCAAGTTGCATTTCTTGGAACCTAACACAATGCCAGTGTTGTGAACTAGTCTAGTTATTATAAAAACATATAAATAGAAATGTAGAACTAAGAACAAGGGAAAAGGGAAGAAATGAGTGGAAGAATGGCATAATAGACTTCAAACAGATTTGGATAAAATGTGAATATAGTTATGTCTTCAGATGCTTTTTAAAGGCTGAGAGGAAGTGAGCCATATGAATGTCTGGGAACAATGAATTTCAAAAGTGCTATAAAATCAAACATGGAACAACAAATGTCATGATTAGTTACTTCCCTAACCTTATATCTGCCCAGCAATGGTTGATTTTAAAAAATAAGCTAAGAGCTAAGCCTGTTTTCTAGCTGGCTGTGAGCCCACCAAAGAATACCAGGGCTAGACTGGAAAGTTTTTTAAAGAAAATTCTGGAACAAGCAGAGGTGGGTTCTTACCAGTTTGCACCTATTCGGTAGAACCGGTTTGTCAAATCTACTGAACCGGTTAGAAGAGGTTCCACCAGTGGACCCGGAAAGCAGGCCACACCTACAGAAGAGGTTCCAAATTTTTTGAAACCCACCCCTGGTCCTTGGATATGATTATTCTACACTATCATGCTCATATTTATAAAACTCAGTGCCTCTGTGAAAGGTAAGGATGACTACTGCGTTTGTGGTGCAATCGGAACATTGCATGTGTTGAAGTTGTTTTAACGCAAACCAAAGATGCCTTTAAAAAAACAAGTTTACATCATATTCTTATGCATGCGTGTGCTGTGTGTGAGGTAATTTAAGGTGGTTCTGACAAGTGTCGTCGGCATCTTCATATCCGGTCACATGGGTGGCAAGCCACTCCCATCCGGTCACATGGGTGACAAGCCACTCCCACAAAGGAGGCCACACCCACAGAGTAGGTTCGAACAATTTTTGAAACCCACCACTGGGAACAAGGCAATGATAAATGACTCTTCTATCATTTCCAAGAAATTCAATTCAAAGAAAATTTTATGTTATGATTTTTCAATCAGTATAACGAAATAGAACCCATCATTAATGCAGAAAGTAAAGTTAAATATTGTCATATTTGAAGCAAGAAATTTGAGCTATCAATGAAATAAGACTTTTTTTTAAATTTTGATGAGGTAAGAAAAGACCAACTAAAGAAAGATTATATTAATCAAGCCTGGATTTCCCCCCCTCTCACCAAAAGAGCCAATTGAGATTTTGTGATCTACATGTAATTAAGATACATTAATATGCACAATTAATTTGCAACATGATAAGGAAGTAGAAACTCACTTCAAATGGCACCAAAATTTAATTGAGAATCTAACTTAAGGATGTTAAAAGTCATCAAAGAAGAAATTAAGCCAGACAGTTAAAATTAAAACGGTTAAGTGACAAGATAGAACTTATAATAACTCCAGTTCATTAATGTTAAACTGAAAATTAATTCTAGTTATTTAATTACAGTCAGCAAAGAGAATTAGGACAAATACAGTGATTAAGATAAAATGAAATTACCTGAACATCCTGAAACAGTTATTCACGTGAAGGAGGCAGCAGGTAGATTCGGAAAGCTATGGCTATCAGTACGAACTTTGAAACCTGAGAATTGATCACAGAAAACAGCGATACTCTGATAATCACAGAAATATTATAGCAATAGCAATAGCAGTTAGACTTATATACCGCTTCATAGGGCTTTCAGCCCTCTCTAAGCGGTTTACAGAGTCAGCATATCGCCCCCACAGTCTGGGTCCTCATTTCACCCACCTCGGAAGGATGGAAGGCTGAGTCAACCTTGAGCCAGTGAGATTAGAACCGCTGAACTGCAGATAACAGTCAGCTGAAGTGGCCTGCAGTACTGCACCTTAACTACTGCGCCACCTCGGCTCTATGAGTTTCAGTCATCATTGATATATGACAATCATGTTAATAGCATATGTGATGCACATTCAGCCTTTGTATTGGAGCACAGGCAGGGAGCTGTTTTTGTATGGAAGATTAGAGCATCTGCTGATTGTCAGCCTAATGGGAAGTGCCCCAATTCATGCCACATTAGAGGGAGAAACACGTAGGTTATTAAAAAATTATCAAAAGACGGTGTGTGTGTGTGTGTGTGTGTGTCTGTGTGTGTAGCAGTGGGTTTCAAAAATTGTTCGAACCTACTCTGTGGGTGTGGCCTCCTTTATGGGAGTGGCTTGCCACCCATGTGACCGGATGGGAGTGGCTTGCCGCCCATGTGACCGGATATGAAATGCCGACGACACTTGTCAGAACCACCTTAAATTACCTCACACACAGCACTGGCATGCATAAGAATATGATGTAAACTTGCTTTTTAAAAGGCATCTTTGGTTTGCGTTAAAACAACTTCGACACATGCAATGTTCTGATTGCACCACAAACGCAGTAGTCATCCTTACCTTTCACAGAGGCACTGAGTTTTATAAATATGAGCATGATAGTGTAGAATAATCATATCCAAGGACCAGTGGTGGGTTTCAAAAAAATTTGGAACCTCTTCTGTAGGTGTGGCCTGCTTTCCGGGTCCACTGGTGGAGCCTCTTCTAACCGGTTCGGTAGATTTGACGAACTGGTTCTACAGAATAGGTGTGAACTGGTAGGAACCCACCTCTGGTGTGTAGATATGTAGATGTGTATGTGTAGAGAGCTGAGGTGGCGCAGTGGTTAAATGCAGCACTGCAGGCTACTTCAGCTGACTGCAGTCCTGCAGTTCAGCTGTTCAAATCTCACCGGCTCAGGGTTGACTCAGCCTTCCCTCCTTCCGAGGTGGGAAAAATGAGGACCCGGATTGTTGTTGGGGGCAATATGCTGACTCTGTAAACCGCTTAGAGAGGGCTGAAAGCCCTATGAAGCGGTATATAAGTCTAACTGCTATTGCTAAGTAAATTACTGCACAGAAACACTGGCCCTGTCAATTCGACTACCTCTATTCTAAACCCTCTTTAGTTGAATGATAAATGAGTTCAACTGAAAAACAATATCAAACTTAAAAAATAGAATTTCAGTAACGTAGAAAAATGGACAATTAAGAAAACTCATGGAGCAAAGTTTCTATAAATAAGGAAGATGGGTGATAAAATACAGGAATGTCCAGCATGAAAGAAAAATTGTTTAACTAGAAGAACCATCACTAACAGAAGGGAAAGCCATTTCAGTGGAATGCAAAGAAGCGAAGGAAGAGGAATTTGAACTAAAAAAAAATACATTTCAAGAATTGCTCAAGCATAACTCACTTAAAAAATTCAGATAAAAAATAAAGAGAAAGAGAAAGAGCCAAGAACTTACTGGATTTAACTCAGTGGTGGGTTTCAATTTTTTTTACTACAGGTTCTGTAGATGTGGCTTATTTTGTGGGCATGGCTTGGTGGTCATGTGACTGGGTAGGAGTCGCTTGGCATCTTGATGGTCATGTGACCGGGCGGGAGTGGCCATGTAGTCATGTGACTGCGTGGGCATGGCCATTTAGCCATCCATTTTGCCAATTTAGCAATCCATTAATAATACACAGCAGCCCCCCTTTCTATTCTTTTTAATACTGCATGAAGTTTTTGCTCTAGTTTTTTTTTTTACTAGGGCGGGGGGAGGTTGGCAACGCCTGGGGATTTCTGGGAATTTCTCCTCTGTGTTAGAGGCACCAAAATAAACAAGATGATATAAGGAGCAGGGTGTTGGACTAGATGACCTCCAAGGTCCCTTTCAGCCCTGGATTGCTGTGCTCTTTCAAAGCATCCTCTGAAGCTGTGTCTAGTACCAGGTTTGTGGTCCTTCCTTCATCTCCTTTTTCTCTCCCTTCATCCTTCCTTCCTTCCTTCCTTCCTTCCCTCCCTCCCTCTATCCATCCATCCATCTATATATACATATCTCAATTGCTTTTCCTTCCCTTCCCTCTTTCTCCCCTCCCTCTTTCTTTCTTTCTTTCTTTCTTTCTTTCTTTCTTTCCTTCCTTCCTTCCTTCCTTCTTTCTTTCTTTCTTTCTCTCTTCCTGTGAAGAACCCCAGAAGGTCTTTGTTAGGAGGAAGAAAAGCCAGACATTTTAAAACTAGAACATACCCATTGATCACCTGGAATTTTTACAGCTCCACTATTGATTAACTTAGCCTGAGCAAGTACAGCTAGCAGCACTTTCAATAAGCTCTAAACTCAAGCTCCAGGCCAGAGGTCTTCAAACTTGGCAACTTTTAAGACTTGTGGACTTCAACTCCCAGAATTCTCCAGCCAGCAGAGCTAGGGGGGGGGGGGGCTAGTGAGACTTAACTGTAGGCAGGAGGAGGCAGCTCTGTTGGGGCGCAGGGCAGGCACCACGTGGCAGCTTAGACAGGCAAACCACCTGGGAGGTGAGGAGTGACTGGGTGAGGCAGGTGAGTGGGCCGAGCAACCGGGGAACCAGTTCAGGGGCATGGCCAGCCTGTCATCCCTACAGGTTTTGCAACCCAGGCCCTATTTCCACTGCCAGTTCTCCCAAACAGGTGCAAACCAGTAGGAACCCACCTCTGATTCAACCATTGAACACATGTGATAGAATGTGCATCTGCATTATCAGAGAGGGAGGATATTGCCATCCCAGAACTTTTCCAGGAAAAGATTCATATCAACAGACTGCTTAGTCCCAAGCTAGACCGATTAGATCCCACAGATTAGACCTCCTCCGAATCCCATCCGCTGGCCAGTGTCGACTGGCGACTACCTGGAGGAGAGCCTTCTCTGTGGCTGCTCCGACCCTCTGGAACGAACTCCCCGTGGAGATTCGAACCCTCACCACCCTCCAGGCCTTCCGCAAAGCCCTCAAAACCTGGTTGTTCCGACAGGCCTGGGGCTAAAGAGCCGTTGCCCCCGTCTCGAATGGTATGACTGTTGTGAGTTTTAAATTATATATTGTTATGTTGTTGTTTTTAAATCTTTTGTCTGTATCCCCCTCCCCGGTTCGAGTTGTGAGCCGCCCTGAGTCCCCTTCGGGGGGAAAGGGCGGCATATAAATTTAATAAACTGAACTGAACTGAACTGAAGCTGGAATGGCGGAGTTGGGGGGAGGTTCAAGGTAACCACACCCTAGAATTTCTCAGGACATTTCTAGTAGCTTAGAAAGTTTAGTTTGGCAAGATTCTGTCTATTAGATGCAAGGACATAAAGGATAGGAGTCTTTTGAATTAGGACTGGCAACACAGCAGTTCAAAAGAATGATCCAAGTACTTCTGGTGGATTTTTATATATCTGAGATGAAGTGGATGGGACTGCTCTGGTTTAATTTGGGATCCCCACAAGCTCTGTCATTAGTTTCTGGGCTGCAAAATGTGGTGGCATAGCAAAAGTATTAAAAAGGGAAAAAAATCATTATGAAAAACAAATGTAGCCTCTATGGCAAGGGTATTTGTTAGGTAAGTTCCCCGTTGGGAGAGCGAGTACGTTCAGAGAAGCGTTGTGAGAGTTGTGTTGGAGAACACACAAACCAGCATACAGAGACACTGCAGTTTAAATAGGCTTACAATAGCTCATGGCACTTTCTAACAGCCAGCTTCCAAAACAGATCAGATCAGCCCAACATCTAACAAACAGAGAGCTAACAGTCATTCTGTCTCCCTCTTATGCCCAATTGAGGAAACAGCAACCAATCACATTTTACAGTATGATTTAAAGAAACAGGTACAGCATTGCTATATGATTTATATATTGCCAACCCAACTGTTAGATTATATTCCTAACAGTGTCAAACTTGATTTTATTGAGGCCCACATCAGGGTTGTGTTTGACGTTGGGTGGCCATGGTGTGTGTCTCTGGGGTGGGCATGGCCAGCCCAATGTCACTCGAGTTGGGGGCGTCTGTGGTGGCCCAAATGCTCTGCCAGTGAAAACACCCACCCAGCTCCATTTTCACCTACAATTACCTCCTGCAACCCTTTGCCAGCAAAAACAGAGCTGAGGGGTCTGTTTGTGGCCCTAGTGAGCTGTCTTTCCAGCTACAATGGCCTCCTGTAACCCTCTGTCAGCAAAAATGGAGCTCGGGGGCCCCGTGTACAGTCCTACTGAGCTCCATTTTCACTGGCATAAGCACCATGGGCTGGTCCTTTGCTGTTTCCAAGGCAGCCTTGTGGGCCAGATCTAAGACCCTGTGGACCGAATCTGCCCCCCAGGCCCTGAGTTTGATACCCCTGCTCTACTATAACAGAAGATGATGCTAGATTTGAAATGGTTCTGGATTCTGATTTGCCCAGAGACTTCTCAAGCCACTTTTTGCTTGTATAACATGTATTTTTAGCAATAGCAATAGCAATAGCAGACTTATATACCGCTTCATAGGGCTTTCAGCCCTCTCTAAGCGGTTTACAGAGTCAGCATATCGCCCCCACAGTCTGGGTCCTCATTTCACCCACCTCGGAAGGATAGAAGGCTGAGTCAACCTTGAGCCGGTGAGATTTGAACCGCTGAACTGCAGATAACAGTCAGCTGAAGTGGCATGCAGTACTGCACCCTAACCACTGCGCCACCTCGGCTCTATTAATAGTCATAAGTGTGAAAAATGGTCATCAGTCAGGTTTTTCAGTGGCATTGTCACTTCGAATGGCTACTAAACAGTTATAATGGAATGGTGGACTGAAGACATCTCTATGAAAACAGATCTGATGACTTCAGCAAAAAACAAAGGGCCATCAAGTAAAATGGGTTTTCAGAACCTTTCTGGACAAGAAGACGATGGGAAATCACCAAAATGTGCTGTTCCTTGTGAGAAGACCGCAAGACAGCAGGTTTGAGTACTGGAAGATGATAGGAATAGCTATCTTGCTCACAACAGCAGTCAGCTGTTGTTTTAAAGGAAATTAAGTTTGCTAACCACAGTTGCTAAACACTTAATTAATCAAATTACTTCTAGTGTATTATAGACTTCCAGAATGACAAACTTGAAAACACTGGGTTAGCTTGCCTTCAATCCTGAATAAAAGAAAAATTTAATCATAAACTTAAAAGAGTTTAAATAATCTGAAATAAACAGAAGAAAGAAAAATAAGAATTTGATCTTGGAAAGTTGTAAATGGATTAAGGAGCCCTTATTCATTTGGAATACTGAAACTTTTACCATAAGATTTTGGAATTAATTATAAAGAACAAACAGCTTTTCATTGGGAATAGATTCTGCTTTGGTTCCTATGAGACATAACCAATGTAAGTAATTTATGATTTTAAAAACTGGACAATATGAGGGACTTAAGATTTTAAGCAGAGGGAAAAATACTTGCTTACAAAATGAGGCAAAACATTGTAACAATGAAATTACTTTAAACTACTTCTGAAGAATGGAATCAAAAAATAGCAACCATGATATCAACAACGTCAATAATGATGTCTGTTTCTATGGAAAGACTATGGCTAAAAGATGGTATTGAAAAAAATGACATAGAACACATTTTGTGAAAATAGATTTATAACCTAGAGAATGACATGTATGTTCCACTGGATCTACAAAAGAAACTTGGTGAGGTTTTAAGATTTAAAAGGGAAATACAAATGACAAAACAAGAAAGTGACTTGGAATTGATTGGGGTTTTTTTTCCTTTTGGATTTATTAAAGAGGCTTGTTAAAGCTTTGAAGAATTCTGTGCAATGGGACAAGGAAGAAATGAAGATAAATCAAATTCTGCAACAATCCAAAGATTAAGATTGTTCGAAGAAAAAAAAAGAATATAGAGTTGGTTTATTTAATCAAGATTAAAACAAGTTTCTTCTGGCAATATTTTATGGGATGTCTGCTGTCAACAGGACTGAAAAGAATTTTTATAGATTTGTGTATATATAAGATATGAGATATAGAATGAAGAGATAATTGTAATCTTTTAAAATGTGATAAAGGTTGGAAGGCACCTCTTTCTATAGTTCTTTTCTCTTTATTATAGTTATTTTTCTCTTTATTATTATTTTATTTTTACTCCTTTCTCTTCTATTTAAGTTTAGTTTTTATTAGATTTTATTATTACAATCAAAATTCTTAATAAAATGAGAAAAAGATATGTATTCTTATTATACCTGCTAGCAAGCTATCTATAGGTACTACCTCTAATATGAGAACATTTTACAGCATTATTTTTTATCATTAGAAACAATATAGAGACCCATGAATTGTATACCAGAGATATAATAAAACACCAAGCTTTGAACAAACAGTCCAGTACTTAAAGCAATTATTCTGCCTACTTTCCAGTTTAGGTAAAGGTTCCCTTGCACATATGTGCTGGTTGTTCCTGACTCTAGGGGGCAGTGCTCATCTCCATTTCAAAGCCAAAGAGCCAGCGCTGTCTGAAGACATCTCCGTGGTCATGTAGCCAGCATGACTAAATGCCAAAGGTGCATAGAAAGGTGGTTCCTATTTTTTATTTGCATTTTTACATGCTTTCAATCTGCTAGGTTGGCAGAAGCTGGGATAAGTAATGGGAGTTCCCTCCATAATGTGGTGCTAGGGATTCGAACCGCCGAATTGCCAACCCTTCTGATCGACAAGCTTAGCATCTTAGCCACTGAGCTATCATGTCCCTCTAATTTCCAGTTTAAGATCCCTCTAATTATCTCACATAATATTCTGCCTTCACTGATCTTCATATGTTTTTCTCCTGTTCCTCTTTCCCTAGAATCTTCCTGTTCCTGAGCTAGATCTGCAAACTACTTTCATCATTGCTCTGGTCCTCTTCACAAAGAGCCCTGTACCTTCTTCCTTTGTTCATGAACAGAAATTTTCTATTTTAGAGATGGGTACTCCCCACATGGGGCAGCCCTTGAAGAGCATTCGGAGACTTCAGCTTGTCCAGAATGCAGCCGCGCGAGCAATCGTGGGTGCACCTCGGTTCACCCACGTAACACCTATCCTCCACGAACTGCACTGGCTGCGTATTGGTCTTCAGATATGCTTCAAGGCGCTAGTCGTCACTTATAAAGCCCTTCATGGTATTGGACCTGGGTACTTGAGAGACCGCTTGCTGCCAATTACCTCCAATAGACCGATTAGATCCCACAGATTAGGCCTCCTCCGAATTCCATGCACCAGCCAATGTCGGCTGGCGACTACCTGGAGGAGAGCCTTCTCTGTGGCTGCTCCGACCCTCTGGAACGAGCTCCCCATGGAGATTCGAACCCTCACCACCCTCCAGGCCTTCCGCAAAGCCCTTAAAACCTGGCTGTTCCGACAGGCCTGGGGCTAAAGAGCTTTTGCCCCCTTCCTCGAATGGTATGGCTGTTGTGTGCTTTTAAATTGTGTATTGTTTTGTTCGTCTTTTTATCCCTTATCTGTATCCGCTTCCCTGACTTGGATTGTGAGCTGCCCTGAGTCCCCTTCGGGGAAAAGGGTGGCATATAAGTGCAATAAATTCAATTCAATTCAATTCAACTTTGCTAGTTCCAAATGCTTTTCTTTCCTTCTTTCCCTTTTTCCTCCTTCTTCCTTTTTTCTTTTTTGGTGCCTCCATGCCTCTATGCCTAAAGCAGCTTCCTTTCTTTCCATTCTATCCCCAACCTCTTTCGATGATTTTCATGGCCAGGGATAGTTAAGTTATAAGACAGGATCAGCAAGTCTTGCTGGAAAATCGTTCTATCACTTCTCCAAATCCCTATTGCTTTATTTCCCTAGCACATCTGCTTCTTTGGAACTTCTGATACCCAATCCTGTAATTTAGTGTTGTGGCAGAACACATTTTATTTTTCTGCTATGTACCCAACTTTACTGTAAACTAGGTTGATAACTTTATCCTTAAATCAAATTGCCTTATAAACAATATTTCCTCTTGCAAAAATTTCCACATTAGCTAGGCTACTACTGGTAATAATACATATCCCAATACATTGTGTTCCAAGCTGACAACAATCCCAAATGAAGATTGTAAAGGATATTGTTCAAACACTTATTGCCCATCCTTTCATAGCTAGGTGTTCTGACCCCCCTCGTCCTACATCAAAGCACGCCGAGACAAAGATACTGCAAGGATTTATTAACACACAGACAGGACCTTGGCAGCAAGCCAGCACAGACAAGATGTTGGCAGCAATCCAGCACAGAGAAGACATTGGCAGCAATCCAGCACAGACTAACCTTGGCAGCAATCCAGCCTGCCAAGCTAGCCACGAAAGTTCTCTAACTTTAGTGAATACGTTGACTCCTGCAAAGGGGCGTGTGCACAATCATTCCTTTTATAGTCTTGAAAGGAGCCTAATTACCACCAGCTGAGGGCAATTATCTCCTGTAACTGCGTAACTGTTCCTTACGCCTATTAGCTTTTCAATGTCAGGCATCCAGGAACAACCCCCTTGGCTCCTCCCCACTGCTCCAATGCATGACGTCCTGATCACATTCCCTTGTCTCCTCCCCACTGGTCCAAGGCACAGGCACCTCCTGGTGGCCAACCAGCCTCTCTGCACCCTGCTCGGAGTCGGAACCCTGTCCAGGGTCCTCCACATCCTCCAGAGCCGACTCAGAGGGCCCCTCGCTGTCAGAGTCTGGTGGCAGTTCCAACGGCTCCTGCTGGGCCACAACAACTAGGTATTTTAGCTAAATTTTTCCTGATTATAGAATGCAAGAAATTATATTAATATCTTTAGATTTGCTCCAGATACGGTCATACAGTCGACTGGGCTAATTCCAGAAAAAAAAGTCACTTCATTTCCAGAGCTCCAGATCAATTCATCAAAATGCAGCTGGTGGTGTTTGCACTTGCTTAACAAGCCTATTGTAATAGAGACCAGACATTCAAAGAAAGTTGCATTTTCCAAAATAAAATCATACCTGTTTGTGATAATGCTGAAAAGAGAGGTTGGCTAACAACCTAACCAAAGATTCATGTCCATAGACCTATATGTGGCTGAAATGACAAGATGAATAGTGTGTCAGCAGAATAAATTGATAACATAGGGCAAAGAACAAGGACAAGCAAGCCAAGCCAAATAATATACTTTTGTGCAGAATTGAAATCTGATATGAAAATTGGAAAGAATTGAATACATGCAAAACTGACATGGAGTGGAAGCATTGATTTCTTTGTTCTTACATTCTAGTAATAATAATAGAGGTGTCAGCGTTCCAAGAATCATGTAGAATTAAATCAGAGTCCAAGGCAAAACGATCCTTAAAGTTCCAATTTAATAAAACAGACAGCACATCTGTGTTAATCCCAATTCTGGAAATTACATCAGAATTCCACCCAGTTAAAAGTTCATGATCTTGTCCCCACACCCACAAATCCATCACATGGTCCAACCTTCTTCTTCCTCCACACTGGCATCCACACCCAGCTGCTTCCGGTCAAGTGTAAAAGTGTGGAGACAAAAGATGACCTTGGTCTTCTAGAAAAGAATGATAACAATACATTCCACAGTCCTACTCCTGTCTATTCCCCCCTCCTATCAACTATACTAATGAAACAGCATAATGAAATAAGAGAACGTGTGGCAGGCCAAAATTCCAAAAGGAATATAATTGCAGGCCTGACACCCAAATTGACCAGGATCCAGATAATTCACTTCTTCTGAGAAACATCATCAGAATCTTCAATAAATAAGATGGAAGGAAACTAAGGGAGAAGTCACTCTTGGACATTTTGTCTTTTGGTCCTTTTCAAGTCACTCCAAACTACATATTTCTTTTGCTTATATCATCACGTAGACCTGCTGATAAAGCTATAGGATTCAACTGATTTAATTGTTAGATTAATTACGAACATTTTAGGGATTAATTGAAAAGTCCAATTTTAATTGGCTGTTCTGTGTATCCTTCAGGTTCTGCTCTTTTATAGCAAATAAAAAAAATAAAGTATTAGTAGCAAAATAGTAAGAAAGAGCCTTGTTTTCTAAAAACTTTTCAATACGTTTAACACTTCTTTTTAGTTCTGCTTTTAACATTTGTACTGAACCTATTATAAGTTGTCAAAGTCTTCTTAGAGTCGGGGAGCCTTAATGAATCCAATTATATACAGTAAACGAAATAAATAAAAGAGTGGACATGGATGTTCTTTATTAAAGTGAAAATCATCATCTACTTTTCCCCATAAGACACTTTGAAATTAACATTATTTTAAGATAATTAATTGTAGTGGCCATGGGCTGCCCTTTGATGAATATTTTTAAAGCAAGAGGCTATTTAATGGGAATGCTTCAGTTTGGATTTGTATATTAAGTAGGTTAGTCCTAATGACCTAAAAGATCCCTCCTATTTCTGTTCTTCTATAGTTCTAACTAATCACTTTTATTAGCCCAATCAACAAAGTTCTTTAATTAACTGCTCTAATACACACACACACACACTTACATACATATGTATATACATACATTTGTGCCCTATATGATTGCAAAATCCATTAGCCAAAGAGTGGCCATGATATTCAGGCCAGTTATCCAAAAGAGCAACCCCATCTCAAGTTCTCCTTTTTAAATCTAATATATATCATCAAATGTACTGAGTGCTTCTGTTTGACCTTCCTTAATCAACATAGTAAATTAGAAATAGCAATAGCAATAGCAGTTAGACTTATATACCGCTTCATAGGGCTTTCAGCCCTCTCTAAGCGGTTTACAGAGCCAGCATATTGCCCCCAACAACAATCCGGGTCCTCATTTTACCCACCTCGGAAGGATGGAAGGCTGAATCAACCCTGAGCCAATGAGGTTTGAACAGCCGAACTGTAGAACTGCAGTCAGCTGAAGTAGCCTGCAGTGCTGCATTTAACCACTGCACCACCTCAGCTCATCTATTAAATCATAGCAAAACCATTATATGCTTCCTTACCTAAATATTTTAAAAGAGGGCAGGAATTGCAAGAATATAGCATGCAACAGCCATGGGATTGGGATATGACAAGTCAAATCTTGTTCTGTTCCTCAATTTATAAGGACTCTGACATAAAGCCCTGGGTTCTAGCAATTGTCATTTAAAATACTATCCCACATTTTAACATCTAGAGATTTATTTTGCTGAACAGTTTAGAGCATTTTTTTTTTGCAAGATTTCAGTCTTGTCTCCTGGCATCTGCCCAGTTGTTGGAAACACTGAATTTCTTAAACCGGAATTTATTTTTAAATCTCAATTCAACTGCTACAGCTACTCATTTGCTACTGTTATGGAGTACATTAAATACACAACACATGCACCCCTTTGTGTGTGTCTGTGTGTGTGTGTGTGTCTTTGGAAATGTTATCAGGGAAAGTCTGTATCTTCTTTCTTCCTTTTCAAAGCAAGCATTTGTTTCCATGCCAGATGACTGCAGGTCCCTTATTAAATTGCACTTAGAACAGCAGCTGTCAGAAAAAAAGGCAGAGCTTTCCAGATAAGTTGGAGCCATTCATTATTAAATTATCGTCATTCACTCAAAAGTCTCATTTTCATTGAATTAAATGAAGAGTGCTTGAGACCAGCTGCTGCTGCTGCTATGAAATTAAAGGATACCAGAACTGCAGACCTAATGTGCAATCCCCCGAGCAATGGGCCCATGCAAAACACTTTTCATTTCATAGACATTTCCAAGGGAAAAAAATCATTCCGTTCCTTAAAAAAAAAAAAAAACACCAAACTTTTGCCAATTTCCAGGGAGAGTGGGCGGGATGTCGCAGCGTGAAGATGGACTTTCAGGCTTCTCCTGGCGACTACCCGGAGGAGAGCCTTCTCTGTGGCTGCTCCGACCCTCTGGAAT
Organism: Thamnophis sirtalis; assembly: GCF_051295495.1. Taxonomy (NCBI): domain Eukaryota; kingdom Metazoa; phylum Chordata; class Lepidosauria; order Squamata; family Natricidae; genus Thamnophis; species Thamnophis sirtalis. The sequence continues at coordinate 58,991,731 of NW_028261392.1, read as the reverse complement.
GAACTCCCCGTGGAGATTCGTACCCTCACCACCCTCCAGGCCTTCCGCATAGCCCTTAAAACCTGGCTGTTCCGACAGGCCTGGGGCTAAAGATTCGCTGCCCCTATTTTGAATGGTATGATTGTTGTGCTTTTTAACTATGTATAGTTTTGTGTTCTTGTTAAACTGTTTGTATCCCTCCCTTCCCTTTTTGAGTTGTGAGCCGCCCTGAGTCCCCTTAGGGAAAAGGGCAGCATAGAAATGAAATAAAACTCTAAACTCTAAAACACTCTAAACTCCATCTAATCCAGATCATCTGGATGGTTCTTTTTGGACCTAAGCTGTCCCGAAGAGACAGTGAAAGGTAGGGGGAGATCCAGTGGTCACAGAGACACCCACAAAGTCTCTGGTGACCCGGGAAAAGCCCTCTTTGCCAGTGATCCCAAATCAGCCAAAGGCTGCTGAAGCTGCTGACAGCCCCTAAATACAAGCACTGGAGAGAAGCTTGTCGTGTTGGTGAGAGTTTTTAAACCTTTTTTTCTATTGGAAATAGAACACCCTTGATTTGGAAACCTAATTTAAAATAAGGCTGACTAGAGAGAAAAGGGTAGGGGAAAAAATCATTCAGTTCCTTTTAAAAAAAACCAAACTTTTGCCAATTTTTTTCAAGGCAGAAAATACTACAGACTTTTTTTTTTTTTTAAATCTGGTTGTGCGAGAAAACATCCTGATTGATTCTTTCATTGAAGTAAAAAAAAAGGTTAGATGCTTAAATACACAGTTCCACTTATTTATTAATTAGACTTACATACCGCTTCATAGGGCTTTCAGCCCTCTCTAAACGGTTTACAGATTTTTAGCAAATTGAGTCAGCAAATTGCCCCCACAGTCCGGGTCCTCATTTCACCCACCTTGGAAGGATGGAAGGCTGAGTCAACCTTGAGCCGGTGAGATTTGAACCACTGAACCGCAGATAACAGTCAGCTGAAGTGGCCTGCAGTACTGCACCCTAACCACTGCGCCACCTCGGCTCCACTTTCCATATAAATGCAATACTCTTATTGGCCACTGCAGGAACCTGCACAAAAGAAAAACAGATAATAGACAGACATGTTAGTTACAGGTGTTTTTTTCCCCCCTGATCTGGAAATGATAAAATATAACCCTAATCAAGAGAGAACAGATATACTGCTGTCCCACAAAGAAACTCCATCAGTTCTAATGTAGCAGTTGCAATTGTCCTAGCATAAAAACTGACTTTAAAATAATCCATAGTTAAATTAAAAGTAAAAGTAATCCATAGAAAAAGAATCTATCTATTAAAAAACAAACACAGAATAGGCAGTCATTTTAAAATGCAATAGATCCCTTATTACTGCATCTCTTTGCCTTTGCAGTCAAGGTAAATATTTGAAATATTTTTCATGAATGCATACAAACTGGCAATTGGCGTTTAAGAGCAACCTATCTAGTGACTTCCCTATTTCTCTTTCTTTAACTATGATCACATAGTACAGCTATTTATGATCTATAGCAATAGCAATAGCAGTTAGACTTATATACCGCTTCCTAGGGCTTTCAGCCCTCTCTAAGCAGTTTACAGAGTCAGCGTATCGCCCCCACAGTCTGGGTCCTCATTTCACCCACCTCGGAAGGATGGAAGGCTGAGTCAACCTTGAGCCGGTGAGATTTGAACCGCCGAACTGCAGATAGCAGTCAGCTGAAGTGGCCTGCAGTACTGCACTCTAACCACTGCGCCACCTCGGCTCTATGAGTCAGTGTCAACCCATCCAAAGTAGGTAGTTCAGTTTCATTGTCTATATTTTATTGTGTTTTATTTCATTGCAAGATCTCATGAGGGAAAGAGATTAAGTGACCTATAAATTCAATATATAATAGAGGAAAAGAAATAAAACTATAGTGAATCTATTTTCAACACTTAACTTATAGAAAGAAGGGGTTATTTCCCAAATTTTACTTTTTAGTTCCCAAATTAAGCATGTATTAGCTAAACGTAAGGCTACTTTAATAATCTATATTTTGCTAATTCAAGCACTGACCAAGTTGTTTCTTTAAAGAAGTAGATTTTTTTTTAAAAAAAGTGTATCACATAGCAATAGCAGTTAGACTTATATACCACTTCATAGGGCTTTCAGCCCTTTCTAAGCGGTTTACAGAGTCAGCATATTGCCTCCAACAATCCAGGTCCTCATTTCACCCACCTCGGAAGGATAGAAGGCTGAGTCAACCTTTGAGCCGGTGAGATTTGAACAGCCGAAGTGCAGAACTGCAGTCAGCTGAAGTAGCCTGCAGTGCTGCACTCTAACTACTGCCCCACCTCGGCTCATTAAGGTAGAGCATTGCAGAAATGTCAAACGGATGTCCTTTCACATTTAAGAGTAAACAGCCACTTCTTAAAATGAAGTCATGATTGTGTACTATGTATTTTAGTAACGAAAGTAACATTTTTTTTAATCTTTGGGAAGATTTTTCACTGTTTTACACTTGTATTTGGCCAGACCTAGAAAAATGCCCAGCCTAGGAGAGTCCAACTCATAAAAGGAAGAGTATTAATAAAGTTATGTGCAGGATCTAAAAGCAAGTGGTATCACAACCTACAACAGGAGGCATAACAATTCTCCTCTCTATGAACTAAAGCCTGTGGCTACTGTGTCTCATCAGGAATGTTTCACTCCTGACCTCAACAGATGAGTTTTTTATGGCCTCTTGCAGATAGAGTGATCATGCCTGTGTTCTCTACTGGGTTAAATAATTGGAAACACTATTATTTTTCACGGAATTTGTCCACAGAGCAAACCCCAGTGTTGTCTTCTAACAGGGTCCCCAAAAAAAGCCATTGTACTTTTTGACATCCACGCTTTTAAGAAATTGTTCTGATACATTCATACTTGGGGGGCATCTTGGGGGGCATCTTCCAGAACTGGAAGCAAGCTGCCTTTATGGCAGGCAGCATCTTTTTAGGCCTCCTACTACTACCCTGTTTTATCCCTGTCATCCGAAGTATAATCCAGTCCACAGTGGAGGGCATGATGCAGAAAAGGAGTATCAACATGGCTTTAACAAGCCTTGATATGCAGCAACAAACTCTGGTAGATGAAGAGGAAGAGTCTTTTGACAAAAAGAAAACAAAAAAGTAGGAGATGTTGTAATATAGTTCCTTGTGTAGGTGTGTGTCCTCCATGGCCTAGTTCATACTAGGGCTTGCAGAGCCACGCTGAATCACACAGGAGAAAACAAACTCCTAGAACGCCATAACATCCTGATAGTGAATAACATAACATTTTGAGATGTGCCCTACCATTGACGTCCAGGATTTGACCATATATAGACTGAGCAGTAGATTAAAAATTGTACTTTTACAGGCTGTTTTTAAGCACATGCTGATTGCTCCTCCTGCCTTTGTCCTATCTCAATAAAAGGGGCTCTCAGACCCCCAATCTGGGTCGCTCCATCCCGAGAAAGATTGTCTCCTGTCTTTTCTCAACATTGGCCTCATGGGCGAACCACGGAAACTTCACAATACTTAAACTGGTTTTTTTTTATTATTAAATCAAACAGGAGCAATCTTCCCATCTTTCTTTTATGTAAATGTGTTTTTATTTTCCATTTTCGTTTTCGTACAGTCACATATATACTGTGCAGAACCGGGGCCTTATAACTTTAAACAATAAACACAGCCATTCCTCTTGTCAATAATACCCCCCAAAATAGAAACCCAATGTACCTCTTCGACCCTCCATACACACTTTCTTTCGCCCCCCTCCAACTTTCCAGCTTCCCTCCATCATTCCTCTCTACCCTACTTCCCTCCCCCTCTACCACACCTCTCTCCCGATACACTCCCTCCCTTCCTTCTCACCCTCCCTCCAGTCCTCTCTCCCACCCTCTCTACCCCTCTTTCTTCTATCCCTCTACTCCTCCCTTTGGCGTATTTCTACTATCTATCAATATATTCAGCTTGTCCTATTTTTACACTGGAATTAAAGAGCAACAGTGTACAAGTGCAATCACATTACTTTAAAATCTAACACATACTATATATCCCCCTCCCCCCTAAAACCCCACCTCCCTTCCCCCCCCCCCGACTTCCCAGAGCCCGTACACGGTGTAGATTTTTAACAAACACAGTCTAAAATATATTAAGACAAAGGAAATAAAAAAAAGAAAGTTTATGTTTATGTTTATTAATATTTATAGGCCGCCCTTTTCCCTAAGGGGACTCAGGGCGGCTTACATAAAATAAGGAAGGGAGGGTACAGACAATAGACACAAACAATACATAGAAGTAAAATAGTAAGCAACATTCATTCATCATTCAGGTGGGGACAAATTATTTTTATCCCCAGGCCTGACGGGCTAGCCAGGTCTTAAGGGCTGTGCGGAAGGTCTGGACGGTGGTGAGGGTACGAATCTCCACGGGAAGATCGTTCCAAAGGGTCGGAACTACTACTGAAAAGGCTCTCCTCTGTGTAGTTGCCAGTCGGCACTGACTGGCAGATGGAACTCGGAGGAGGCCTAATCTGTGCGATCTAATTGGTCGCAGGGAGGTAATTGGCAGGAGGCAGTCTCTCAAGTACGCAGATCCACTACCATGGAGGGCTTTATGAGTGACAAGTAGCACCTTGAAGTCAATAACATCTCTGCATTGAACTCAGCTTCTTCCTGTTGCACTAACTTTGAGCAATCTTCCCATCTTTCAAAGCAAAAAAAAAGAAGGGGGAAAAACCATGTAAGGAAAAAAAAAAGAGTTGGTGCCTCTTTTGGAGGATGTTGGATAAGGACAAAGGGCAAAAATAAGTAAATAAGATATTCATCAGTTCTCAGATTATGAAGAAAAATAACCTTAAGCACATTGCAAGCAAATTCAAATATTCCAACCCTGATTCCCCCCCCCCAGTTTTAATCAAGTAACAGACGCTCTATAGTCTTTTAAAACAGTAGGTGATGTTATAATGCAGCATAGGAATTGTTCAGCACCACGGAGAGCAGCAGAAACAAGTGATGTCCAGTAATTATTGCAGCATATTACAAAAAAGAATGCAGTAAATATAGCCTGTAGAAGACAATAATACTTTCTCCCCTCAGCAGACATATTAGGTTAATTTTCCTATCTCCACAAGCATTAACACCATCCATTAAGGCATCAGATATTGATATATTGCCAACCTAAGGCTTGGAACATGCACACTTTTTTTTTATTCTATAGAAATCTCTGCCTTCCTACATAATGTCATTCCATATTTGGGGCACTTATCTGCAAAACTGGTTATGATGTTTTGCAATGCAATTCCAAATAATAGTTGTGCATCACAGGAGCATTATTATCTGTAAGAAGCTAAATTGCACATAATGTTCCTGTTCCAAAGACAATTAACTTAATTGCAGATTGCCTTGTGAATCCAGTCACGGTGGGGGGTGCCATTTGTTTTGTTATTTTAGTGATCTGACAATTATATTTTCAAACCTACTGTGTTCAGAACACTTATTTGCTGCAGTGGCTTCAATTCTTGCACTAGACATGATAAACCAATATAGAGAATCTGCAATCCTCCAAATGCTTAAATACAAGTTAATATGGACAGCAGTGAGGGAATTAGAATTCAGCCAGAGCTGGAATCGTATTTTTGTTTGTTATACACAGACATATTATTAATATGGTCCAGAATCATTGGACGTCAGCTCCCGATTATGTCGTTGAAGTTTATTTTGGAGTAAACTAATTGTGAATTTATAGACTGACCAACTCAAAGTGACTCTGGGTGATGAACATTTACAAATACATCCCCAATGATTTAAAGTTTCAACTTTCAAGTTTCATGTTATTTATATGCCGCCCTATTCCCAGCGGGACTCAGGGCGGCGCACAAACCCAAGAGGGGAAGGGAAACACAAAAACTACACAAAAAGTACAGGGCATGTAAAAACAACCAACAGCCACATGATTCGAGAGGGGAAGGGAACTCATCGACCCCAGGCCTGCCGACACAGCCAGGTTTTAACGGCTTTTTGGAAGGCCTGGAGAGAGGTGAGGGTCCGAATCTCTGCGGGGAGCTCGTTCCAAAGGGCCGGAGCCGCCACAGAGAAGGCCCTCCCCCGGGTAGTGGCCAGATGACATTGGCTGGTAGACGGAATCCGGAGGAGGCCCAACCTGTGTGATCAAATGGGAGGTAATTGGCAGCAGGCGGTCTCTCAAGTACCCAGGTCCAATACCATGAAGGGCTTTGATAGAAGACAATCAACCATGGACTAAAATAACACACATTCAAGTAAACATTCTCAAAAGAACATGCCCCTAATTAAGTTCCTGAGGAAAGTGCCAATCCTTTAAAGCCTGTTTGAAAGATGACAACTCAGACTTTAGGAGTAACTGTTGTAGAGGGTGGGTGTTGTGATAGAGGTGAAAGTAGGCTCACTCTCACAGTCCATAACACCATGAGTGAGGAATGGCTGTCTGTCATATACACACTCACATTACTTCCCCCCCCCCCCACATATATGATCATTTAAAAAATGTATAGAGTTGTAATGAAAGAAATGTCCTTCTGGGTTCGGCTCCAAGTGGGGAAGAAGACACTGGAGACATGGAGGCTGCTTGGAAAGATGGTTTATTGGTGGACAGGGCCACATGGCTTGAGCCCTGAACAGAAAAGGTGATCACATGCTTCAATGTTGGTGGAGAAGAAGAGAAGAGCCAAGGGAGGGGCTTGCTAGGCTTTTTATAACTGTTCAGTCCCACCTCTCTGTCTCCTGTTCCTGTGTAAGAAATGTATTCTGATTGGTTGTCAGACTCCCATGGAGCCATGCAGGGGCAATTCTCTAGGCTGTGTTTAGAGTCTCAAGTTTGGTTGAGTTCTCAGATGCCATGTGGTCAGTTGAGTAAAGGGCCAATATTATCATGCCTTTACTCCCATCCCCCCTGGGGCTGCAGTGGAGAAGTCTTTATTATGTAAAAGGGACTAGCCTGGCCTTCTTAATGGCCCATTGACAAAGTGGGGATGGGCAGGAAGCTACAGGCAACTATTCTGTCTTTTAAAACATGTTTCTTTCTTTTCACATCCAGAGAAATATTCTGCCTTTTCAATATTTCCTAGGATATTTCATTTTTCTGGGAGAGGGCTGGATGATAACTTCCCACAGTTGTTCAGGAAAAAAAATTCTCTCTCCACAAAAATATTTGGTAAAAGCTTTGAAACCTCCAAGAAAACTCGATGAAGAGATTATTTGCTTTCTATGTCTATATATATAAAAATAGGTAAAATGTATAGCCAGAAATTTGTGCTAGATGCCTGTTTTCTATGTTGAGCAAGTATCATATTCTTATGTCTCTTCATAATTTATGAACCTGAATGTTTAAATTTTAGCCTTCATCCATATTTCAGACTATGTGCATGACGATGCAGTTTTCTTTTAGAATTGTGAAAACTATTCTCTATTCTCTTCCAAGGGCTTTGAGCAAAGGGTTAACCATTTGTGTTGGAGCACCATCACCATGTCATCTGTCTGGAGCATTTTATTACCTTTTGGGTTTTTCTTGTTTAGCTTATATATCACCGTAATCTGGAGCAGGTCATCTTATCATCTTCTGCATCAAATGTTTGTATTTTCATATTTAAAGTTAAAAAGGGGATCACATTGCATGATAGTGTGGGCCAAAAACTTTGGTTACAACATAGATCTAGTGGATTGGGAAAGAATTTGGAACACAAATTATAAACTAACACGATCAGCAGCACTTAAAGAAAATATATACAAAATGTTTTATCGTTGGCATTTATCACCAACAAGATTGGTTAAAATGTACCCAAACATGAAGCAGAACTGCTGGAAGTGTAAAAAAAGTACAAGGGACTTATTATCACATATGGTGGACCTGCCCGGAAACACAAAAATATTGGACAAAAATTTGGAAATGGGTGCAAGAAATTACAGGAGAACAGATAAAATACAAACCTGAAATCTTTCTACTGGGAATAATCAAAGGGAAATATACAAAGAAAATTAAGTACATATGAACACATCTGCTAACTACAGCTAGAATAGCATTTGCCCAATGCTGGAAACAAAATAATACCCCCTCGGACAAATTAGTGATAAAAAAAAACTTTGGATTGTGCAGAGATGGACAAATTAACACTGAAATTAAAAGAGCAAGAAGAGTCGGAATATTATGAAATTTGGAACAATTGGTACAAATGGCTGCAAAACAAGAATAAAATTAATTAAGCCAAAAAACAATATATATAAATATATATAGAACTGTATATAAAGTGTGTAAATATAGAAGCGAAATATTATATACATGTACAGGTATGATGACATAACAATGTTGATGTAATGACTGTAAGGTGTTGTAGAAGGAAAAAATAATAAATAAGGGGTCACATTTTAGTTTTCATTATCAAATAAAGTTTGATTCTGTTTATCATGGATCTTGATAGACTTGAACATTGGGCGCTATCCAACAAAATGAAATTCAATGGTGAAAAAAAGTAAGGTTCTCCATTTAGACAAGAAAAACAAACTGCACAGATGCAGTATATGTGGTACCTCACTCAATAGTGGTAACTGTGAGAGGGATCTTGGAGTCCTAGTGGACAATCACTTAAATATGAGCCAGCCGTGTGTAGCAGCTGCGAAAAAAGCCAACACAATTCTAGGCTGCATAAACAGAGGGATAGAATCAAGATCATGTGAAGTGTTAATACCACTTTATGATGCTTTGGTAAGGCCAGATTTGGAATACTGCCTCCAATTTTGGTCGCCAAGATGTAAAAAAGATGTTGAGAGTGCAGAGAAGAGCAACAAAGATGGTTAGAGGACTCGAGGATAAAACATATAAAGAACAGTTGCTGGAACTGGATATGTTTAGTCTTATGAAAAGAAGGACTAGGAGTGACATGATAGCAGTGTTCCTATATCTCAGGGGTTGCCACAAAGAAGAGGGAGTCAAACTATTCTCCAAAGCACCAGAGGATAGAACAAGAAGCAATGGGTGGAAACTAATCAAGGAGAGAAGCAATTTAGAACTAAGGAGAAATTTCCTGACAGTTAGAACAATTAATCAGTAGAATAACTTGCCTCCAGAATAGCAATAGCAATAGCAGTTAGACTTATATACCGCTTCATAGGGCTTTCAGCCCTCTCTAAGCGGTTTACAGAGTCAGCATATTGCCCCCAACAACAGTCTGGGTCCTCATTTTACCCACCTCGGAAGGATGGAAGGCTGAGTCAACCCTGAGCCGGTGAGATTTGAACAGCCGAACTGCAGAACTGCAGTCAGCTGAAGTAGCCTGCAGTGCTGCATTTAATCACTGTGCCACCTCGGCTCAATAGAAGAAGTTGTAAATGCTCCAACACTGGAAGTTTTAAAGAAGAGATTAGATAACCATTTGTCTGAAGTTGTGTAGGGTTTCCTGCCTAAGCAGGGGGTTGGGCTAGAAGACCTCTAAGATCCCTTCCAACTCTGTTATTCTAAAACTCCATCACCTGTGAGATTGATTTAGCCAAAAGGAAAGGGCCAGATTCTTTAATCACCACACCGCTGTGCTATGTGACTTCCCACCGGACATTAACAGTACTGTAAATTTGCTTTGTCTACAGTCTAGAAATCATAGCTGAAAGTTAATATTAATCAAATGTAAGAGGAACTCCTGAATCCGTGTCCAACATCTCAATATGTCAAGCCCCTGAATCGCAACTGGAAGCTTCTCAATGTATTATACACAACCACTAGACCAATCCATTCTGACTGTCAACTCTCTGTATTGACATTCCATGCAGAGCGTTGGCGGAGCCGGATCTCAGATTACAGTAGCTGGGTTGAGATGAATGAAGCTATTGGATAATGTGATTTATGACAGACTGAAGGGAGGACAGAAACACGGGCAAAGTTCAAAAGCAGATAAAGAAAGCAAAAAAGATGGCTGCGAATAAGAAACGCCTAATGAAGAATGCCTAATGAAGCTGTTAATAAATCACTGCTTTTTGTATTACAATATTGGGTCGCTAAGTATAGGATTTAAGTCAATGTCCTCTCCCCAGGCTTGTTTGGATTTTTTGCATGGAATCTTTCTATAAGGTGATCAGCCTGGATATTTCTACTCTTTACCCAAGAAGCCTCTGACAAGGAGTAACCCTTCCACTTGATTAAGTATTGGAGTTGTCTCCTGTGTCACCTCGAATCAAGGATTCATTGCATAGGGTTTAGTCCCCTATGAACACAGTGGTCTAGGGGGTCTAGTAGTCTAAGAGTGGATCCAACCACGGGTTTTAAGAGGCTACTATGGAAAACTGGGTTTATCTTCCCTAGCAGTCAGGGCAGTTTCAAGTGCATTGTGACTGGGTTGATGATCTTTACTATGGGGAATGGTCCCACAAACTTTGGTCCCAGTTTCTTGCTAGGGAGTCTTAATATCAAAGGGCTGCTAGCCATTCCCTTGCTTCTCTCTCTAGTCCCTCTGTGATAGTATTCACTATGGCTCTGGGGGATGAGTAGAGATGTCCATAGCATTCCAGGTGGACCTCAGTTGAGTCAAGGAATAGGGCTAACTGGTTTGAGTTCCCATCAAACTTTCCTCTGATCCGGAGTGGTTCAATCAGCAGTGCCCTTCCCTCCTCCTGTCGGCCTCGGTATGCTTGCGTTTGATATGTCTGAAGATACTCCTCAGTTCTAGTTCGGTGGGAGGGTGGAGTTTGTCTGCCCTGGGCAGTCTGCCTGCTACGTGGGAGAGGCACTGGCTTCATCTTCCTTCTAATGGGTGGAGAACGGGGGGCTGCGTTCCCATGTGCTTCTCGTCACCCTCTCTTTTGGCATACAAAATGGCATCTCTACATGGAGGGTGACCCAGTGAAATTCCTCCCTCCGTTGCTCTATGAAACTCCCCAGGGGCTCCATTGGGGGCTTTGGGGGCCTGGCTTGGTTCCAGTCCAGCATCCCCTCCACTCTTCCCAGCTCGGGCATTGGGGTGGGGGGTGGGGCTCAGCGTTAGCTGCTTTAGGGGTTGAATACCCATCTCCGCTTGCTTCGCCCATCTCGGCTTTGATGTCTGAGGTCGAGCTGCACTCTGGCTGCAATCAGGCTCCCTTTGGATGGTTGCCTGAGTTTCCCTCCAGGCACCACCAATATTTAAAAGCAGACTTGATTGTCTGTAAGGTTTCCTAAAAATGACCTAATTGATTCATGAGTATCGAGTCAAGTTTCAATACAAAACTAGTCATTTATTAGGAACATTATAGGCAAGATCTTTTTGCAGTCAAGTCTAAGCTTTGTTTGATTTATAGCTGAACTTTACCCCTGTTCCTTCCCTCCCCTTAATCTGTGTCATAAATCACATTTCCCTGTGAGATGCACCTCTCCCAAGCCGGCTGCAGTAATCTGAGATCCAATTTCAGCTGACAATATGCATGGAATTCACTCCCCCCCCCTTCTCTTACTATGACAACGCTGGGAGTTGACAGCTTTATGTTGTAACTAAGACCTTCACAAATAATAAGGACTAGGGTGTTCTTATCTCCTTGATTACTTTTCTGTTCTAACTCTTGACTTGCTTCTTAATTCTTAGTCTTTAATCCTTCAACCTTTTTCCTTCACTGTTATGGTCCTTTGGCCTATTCCTTGTTGATTTTTCAATCCTTATTTGTTATTAGCTGTCAAATTTTGGATGGTTCAACATCTCCTGGTTTTTGCGCACTATGAACTGCTGGTACATAAATAAATTAATCCTGTTTGTTTGCCTGCTTAAATCCAGTTATTTTCTCTATCCTGATTGTTTTATACCTTCTGGGGAGAAGATTAGTACTTGACTTGTCCTTGCAACTTTTTTTTTTTTCAGTTCCTTATTTTCATATCTTTTCCCTTAGATTTCCTGAAGATGTTTATCTCAGTCATTTCAATGCCTCTTTCCCAAATATATCCCCAGGCAATTCTACTGCCACCTAACACTAACCCTTTTATACCATCTAGACCTCCTGTTTTCAACCACAGATGCCATAACTGCTGTAATCCTCATGAAGGCAGAAAAAACAGCCAGACAGATGTGTTGTTCATTGCTCCCCAGCCAGGCATAACTAAACATTTACATTTATTACCAATTAGAGGGGACGCCAACTACAGTTTTATGGACTATATGTATCTGGGTGCAGTTCTCTTTCTATTCTCATTGGTACTTTCTAAATATTTGTTCGTGGGATCCCAATTCCCAACAGTTTCCAAATAAACCTCTCTCTAGTTTCTTAACTCCATTAGAACCCCATAGTGCTAACATGAAGGGGAAATTGTGTTGTATGGAATTAAGAAAATATATAATTTAATTTATATGCAATAGTAAGGACAAGCATGGTATAATACAGTACATCCATTATACTATTTCAGTTCCCTGACTGAAGGGAAGTTCAAGAGGCATAGCCTTTATTAAGCTTGTTCTGTTTTGAAGCTGATAAGTTGATCCTTATTGGCATTGTGTCACATTTGCATTTGTTTTCAGATATAAAGCAGGGGGACAACTGAGCTTAAATTTTGCAGCAGATGAGCAAACTCCACTACTCCTGCGTTAGATTTTAAGGCAGATGGGCAGCCTTTACGGGTTCCACCACAAAACCGCAGTCGACTAAAGCGCGCTCGACGAAACCGCGTACCTGACGTCATCACAGCGTGACGAAAAAAGCACGCTGTGAGCGCTAAAGCTAAAATTAACCCCTAAACCTAAACCTAACCCCCTGAAACCTAACCCCCTGAAACCTAACCCTAACCCTAACCCTAAACCTAACGCTAACCCTTAACCTAACCCTAAACCTAACCCTAACGCTTAACCTAACCCTAAACCTAACCCTTAACCTAACCCTAACCCTAAACCTAACCCTTAACCTAACGCTAAACCTAACGCTAACCCTAACCCTAAACCTAAACCTAACCCTAATGCTTAACCTAACCCTAACCCTAACCCTAAACCTAACCCTTACCTTAACATGAATCGGCTTGCTTTCAAAGCGCTTTTTAAAGCGCCCTTTTTTCTCCGCGGTCGCTGTTGTCGCACTGCTGATGACGTCAGCGACGCGCTTTAATCGGGCGCGCTTTAGTGGACCGTGGTTTTGTCGTGCCACGGCCTTTACGCAGGCTTTATTTTTGTCGCAATGATTGCCATATTCTCTCACACATTAATCTGAATTAGCCTATTCTTAGGTGAGCTGGAGGAAAGTTTGTGCTTTTCTCCAAGTATTTTTTTTTTTTACAACCCTCAACATTCCCCAATGGGGCAATCATGGGAAATATTTATTTAGATCCCATGTGAAGAGGTCACTGCAATTTATCTACAGGAGAAGCTAGCGGGTTTAAGTCAGCTTTAAGTAAGCCAATCATCTTCTTCTGGTTTCCATTTTTCAGTTCACTCTTGATTCTCAAAAACACCACTTTTACAGCCATATAATACACAGCCAGATACACACACACCCATTCTGATATTTCCTATCCTTCCTAGAGTGAGGATTTTTTTTTTCCAATTCCATTTTGATGCAATGTTTTTCCTTCACGGCTATCCCTAATATCAATTGTCTTTTCTTGGTTTTTATGAATTCCTGATCAGTTTCTCCATCAATCAAGAAACCTGGTTGTGAACAGGATAAAGTGCACACATAATCATTACACCTAATTAATAGAATCAAAACCCAAATGGAGGCAATTAGATCATTGAAGCCAAATGCAAGCAAGTAGAGCTAACTTCTTTCTTTTAAAGGAATCTGGGTTATAAGCTTCCAACCTACTTCGATCTTATTTGTATTTGTATTTGTATTTTATTATTTGTATGCCACCCTTCTCCGGGAGGACTCAGGGCAGCGAACAATTCAAGGGGGAAAAGGGGGAATATAAAAGGACAAAATACAAATAATAAAAGTAAACAACAGTCGCACAACCATACATGTCGAGAGGGAAGGGAACTCATCACCCCCAGGCCTGCCGGCAAAGCCAGGTTTTGATGGCTTTTCGGAAGGCCTGGAGAGAGGTGAGGGTCCGAATCCCTGCGGGGAGTTCATTCCAGAGGGCCGGAGCTGCCACAGAGAAGGCCCTCCCCCGGGTAATAGCCAGGTGGCATTGGCTGGTAGATGGCACCCAGAGGAGGCCAACCCTGTGAGATCTAATGGGTCTGTGGGAGGTAATTGGCAGCAGGAGGTCTCTCAAGTACCCAGATCCAATACCATGAAGGGCTTTATAAGTTACGACTAGCACCTTGAAGCGTATCCGGAGACTGATCGGTAACCAGTGCAGCTCGTGGAGGATAGGTGTAACGTGGGTGTACCGAGGTGCACCCACAATCGCTCGCGCGGCTGCGTTCTGGATGAGTTGAAGTCTCCGAATACTCTTCAAGGGCTGCCCCATGTAGAGCGATATTTATATTTATGCTTATTGTATATCCAATATCTCTAACAATGGGGTAGAACCAATCTACCCCAAGGATTGAGAGAAACCAGTCAAGTCATTATGACCTTTCAGAATGCCAGCAGGGTGCGAGCCAAATGAATCTCTGGAAAGATTTTATTCTATAAGTCAGCCACCTCAAAAGAGAAAGTATACTTTCTGGGTCCTAATAAATTGCACCGTTTTGTTGATCTGGATTCTGATAACTCTGATGCTTGTTCTAGAGCTTCTTATGTTGAAATGAGAGAAATAGAATTCAGGTCTTAGCAGGCCTTCAGGGTTGTAGAAACCTCTGATAAGAAGTCACAGGCTTGCAGATGAACGTGTGATGATAATCACAAGATATGTGCATAAATATTTTGGTGACTTCTGTACCTTATCTTGCAGAAGCAATATTCCTGTTATCTAACTTATCAACCTATATATGCTTGTTTGAAATTGCACTCAGGGTTCTTCCAGCTTTATGGGAGGACCCGCCTTTGTCCAGTGCTGAATAGATGTGTTATAGAAAGAGAGAGATTCTGCACTCTATCTCTTTGTTCACGCCAAGCCACACCTGGTTCACTGCTTAACCATTTAATCAACGGGATCAAAAACACACCAACTGTTAACAATTGGACAGAAACCATAGACAACTGTTCTGACCCCCCTCATCCCACACCAACACACACTCCGAGCCAAAGATAAGTTACGGCATTTAATTAACAGACAGACAGGTCCTTGGCAGCAAACCGGCACAGACAAGCTTGGGCAGCAATCCAGCACAGATAAGGCTTGGCAGCAATCCAGCCTGCCAAGCTCACCATAATGTTCTCCAACATTAGTTCCTGTGTTGACTTCTGCAAGAGGAGCATTTTTTTTATAGTCTGGAGAGGAGCCTAATGACCACCAGCTGAGTGCAATTACCTCCTATAACTGCACAACTGTTCCTGACGCTTGTTAGCTCTTCGGTGCCGTGCATCCAGGAACAACTCACTGCTGGTGTCCGGCTCACTCTCCCTTGTCTGCTCCCCACTGGTCCAAGGCTCATGTGCTTCCTGGTGGCCAACCAGCCTCACTGCACTCTGCTCGGAGTCGGAACCCTGTCCAGGGTCCTCCACATCATCCAGAGCTGACTCATAGGGCCCCTCGCTGTCGGAGTCTGGCGGCAGCTCCAACGGCTCCTGCTGGGCCACAACAGACAACTCTTCTTTGTTTATTACTATGATTTCTATGTCACTTCCAATTAGCCAACTCTAAACTGCTTGCAGGAACAATATGCAAAGTACGTCAGCTCATGAAACCATAATAAAATGGTAGATATCATCATTCATATCTCAAACCTTTTTTTTCCCAATACTCAGTTAACTTTCATATATGATACACATATTTCCTTCAGTGTCCAAAGGCCTTATTATAAAAGAGATCTTAACAAGTTCCAATATATCATACATCAAATGTCAAGCATATTTATTCAAGAAGGAAAAAAAAAACAATTCAAGTGGGAAATCAAACGATTTATCCAAGATTTATTGAATATGAGAGGATGCATGCAGGAAGAAGATAAGACTGGGATGTAAATCTGTTGTTTCCCAATTCACAGATACCTTCTGCCAACTTCCTGAGCATGACCACTATTTTTCAATCCCAGGCATTCTTCTGTATTGACTACTGCAATACGCTCTACATGGGGCAGCCCTTGAAGAGCATTCAGAGATTTCAGCTCATCCAGAATGCAGCCGCACGAGCGATTGTGGGTGCACCTCGGTACACCCACGTTACACCTATCCTCCGCGAGCTGCACTGGTTACCGATTGGTCTCCGGATGCGCTTCAAGGTGCTAGTCATCACTTATGAAGCCCTTCATGGTATTGGACCTGGGTACTTGAGAGACCGCCTGCTGCCAATTACCTCCCAAAGACCCATTAGATCACACAGGGTTGGCCTCCTCCGGGTTCCGTCTACCAGCCAATGCCATCTGGCTACTACCTGGGGGAGGGCCTTCTCTGTGGCAGCGCCGGCCCTTTGGAACGAGCTCCCCGCCAAGATTCAGACCCTCACCTCTCTCCAGGCCTTCTGAAAAGCCGTTAAAACCTGGCTATGTCGGCAGGCCTGGGTTTGATGAGTTTCCTTCCCCTCTCGATTGTGTGTCTGTTGGTTATTTTAAATGCTTGTATTTGTAGTTCTTGTGTTTCCCTTCCCCTCTTGGGTTTGTGAGCCGCCCTGAGTCCCACTGGGAATAGGGCGGCATATAAATAAAACGAAACCTGAAACCTGAAACCTGAAACCTGTACTATGGAAATACCTTGTAACTGTTGAAAAGATTATTGAGATAATATACTGTATATGGTAGCTCTTAGGAAAAGTGCTGAATAAAAATAACAAAGCCATTCTCCTGCCAAAATTTAGTGCTTTTATATATATTTGTCCTAGTTAAAAGGAAGAAGATTATGGAACTATTGCAGCAAACTTCACTGAAAAGACTTAGTGAACTGCTCAATTTTTAGAGTGTTAGGGTCTCCACTCTTAATAGATTTCAATTGCTCTTCTTGATTTGAAGCACATCAGTGGTGGATTCCTACCAGTTCGGATCAGTTTGGCTGGACCGGTAATAGCTTGGTGGCCTAGGTTGCTGGAACCGGCAGCAACCCAGGCCTGTCGCACCCCTGAACCAGTTCTCCTGGTGGTGCTGTAGGCGCTGTAGATGCCGCCATCTTGTTTTTTGCTTCTGTGCATGCACAGAGCAATTTCAGTTGTACTGTGCATGCTGGTGCAAACAGTGCACATGCGGCGCAGTTTGCTCCTGAGCAAACTGATAGTAGTCTCTTCCGGAACCCACCCCTGAAACACATGTTTACATACATACATTACATTGCAATAGCCATCTTCCCCTCTTGAAAGAAAACATCCAAGTTAAAGTGGCTAAAAAAAGAGTCTGACAATAAGAAAGAAAGAAAGAAGAAAGGAAGGAAGGAAGGAAGGAAGGAAAGAAAGAAAGAAAGAAAGAAAGAAAGCAAGAAAGAAAGAAAGAAAGAAAGAAAGAAAGAAAGAAAGAAAGAAAGATAGTAAAAACCATTAAAAACAGAAATCATGTTTTCAGGAAAAGCCGTGATGATTTAATTGGAACACAACTCTCCCAGTAAAACCAAGAACATCTAAGTACCTTAACTGTTGTGGCCCGGCAGGAGCTGTTGGAGCTGCCGCCACACTCCGACAGCGAGAGGTCTTATGAGTCAGCCCTGGAGGAGGTGGAGGACCCTGGACAGGGTGCCGACTCCGAGCAGGGCGAGGAGAGGCTGGTTGGCCACCAGGTGGCTCCGGAGGCTTGGATCAGTAGGGAGGAGGCAAGAGGGAGTGATCCAGAAAACACCTGTGAGTTGTTCTGGGATGCACGCCGTCGAAGGGCTACTCGGTGGCAAGAACAACTGCGTAATATAGGAGATGATTACACTCAGCTGATGCTTATTAAGATCCTCTCCTGATTATAAAAGAGGCTGCTTGTGCCACGCCCTTTTGCAGAAGTCAACGTTCACGATTAAGAGAAACCAACTTGGCGAATTGGATTGGTGTGATAGCTTGTTTGCATTGCTGCCTTTGTAGGACTTGCTGCCAAACTACTTATCTCTTTGTTTATTTTGGGCTTGCAGCCAACAAGAGTCTGGACTGATTAAAAAACATTCTCATTTACATTTGTTTTGGCTTTCGTTCCTGGACGGAGGAGGAGGGTCAGAACACTTAACTTTATCTGAATCTTGTCTAAATAGCATTATGGTAAAATAAACTGAAAGTCAGAGCATATAAGTAATGTCTACAGGAACTGTTACTTGGAATTTAAGATTGTCTTCAGAGTTTCTTCTCCAGGCAGTCTCTCCACTGTCTTTTCGGTGTGGATTTCCAATTTGAAATCCTTTTTCCAGAAAGGAACCGTCAGGGCTCCTTCACTTAATAACTAAGAAAGAAACCACTCAACTCCATTTTGCAGAATTAAGAGTACTTTTACTGATCATAAGTAAATAAAAGCTAAGCAAGGCTGGATCTGAGCAAAAGCGCACGCAAGCATGAGATATCAATACATGACCCATCCCCCTCCCCTTGGTAACCCCAGCCCATAGTCCAATCCAATATCTCCACAGCTGTCATGTGAGAGACATCTTCAAAAATCATCACCAGGTTGGTATGCCGGACAGTTGGCCTTGGTGGGAAACTCCCCTCCTTGCCACATGCGCAGTAGATGGTGAGAATAACTCCCAATTACCAGTCCACCTGTACAGATTATTTCCCTCACCCAAATACCATGCCCTCCCTCCCCGTTTCAATGGCAGCCGAAAAGCAAGCAGCAAAACAGAGGCTGACAGGAACAACTAACTTGCACATTTATTCACTAATTTATTTACAGTATAAGGTCAGTCAGATGTTTAATTTTTCCAGGTATTTCAACATCAAACTTTTAATATTTTGTAGCATCTTCATTCTACTGTAGTAAGCTGTTTCATATGGTCAGTTTATTTTTGATTAACTACTATTTAAGCTTTATGGTTTATGTTCTATTATGTTTTATTTCTCTTCTTTTCTAATCTTTATATTATATTTTTCCCCTAGTATAAGCTACCAAGCCAACATTTTCTTATGAGCTAACCCCACCTAGATTAAATGGGAGTTTTAGCAGAATTTTAACTTGAATGTTAAAACTAATATTGGAAAGAAGTGAGCAGTAATTTTAAATTCTGAGGTGTTGGAAGCTTATAGTATACAGCGATTGTGGGTGCACCTCGCTTCACCCACGTAACACCTATCCTCCGCGAGCTGCACTGGCTACCTGTCGATCTCCGGATACGCTTCAAGGTGCTACTTGCCACCCATAAAGCCCTCCATGGTAGTGGATCTGGGTACTTGAGAGACCGCCTACTGCCGATCACCTCCACATGACCTATTAGATCTCATCGGTTAGGCCTCCTCCGAGTTCCATCCGCTGGCCAATGCCGACTGGCAACCACGCGGAGGAGAGCCTTCTCGGTGGTAGCTCCGACCCAATGGAACGATCTCCCCATGGAGATTCGTACCCTCACCACCCTCCAGACCTTCCGCACAGCCCTTAGAATCTGGCTATCCCGTCAGGCCTGGGGCTAAAGATTGTAACCCGCCCGAATGGTATGAATGTTGTGTTTTAATCATGTATTGTCTTATATGTAAAAGTCTGTTTTCCCCCTTCCTTTGGATTGTGAGCTGCCCTGAGTCCCCCCAGGGAAAAGGGCGGCATATAAATAAACCTTCTAATCTAATCTAATCTAATAATAGGTTTATAGTATGGTTTACGTTTTAATGGTAAATTTGACCCCCCAAAATTGAAAATGAAATCTAAAAACCAATAATAAAATAAATTCACAATATATTTATGCAAAAATTACTTTGGTATTCACCATAATAGTCAGAAGAATGTTAATAATAGTCATAGTACATTACTAGAAGAAACATTCTAGTTGTTTTTAACCATGTTACATGATGAGAATTTAAACTGGCATTCTAAAAACTGGCATTCTCCAGATGGGTTGGGACTTCAATTCCCATTCTTGGAGACTATAATCCTAACAATTCTGATTGGAGAAAGCTGACTTGATAATTCATATATAGATTTGCCTTTGCCTTTAGAGTGATAATTGGGATTGGTGATGTCTGCGATTAACTTTTAATAACTTTTTATGGTGTCGCCTGGAAATATTTCAAATTTTATAATTACTTTGGTTTGGAGAATTAAGTTGGCCAGCTTTAATATTCAGCTGTGTAACAAATGGTATGGCATTTGTTTTTCGCAGATTACAATGTAAAGTCAACTCATTTTCAGAGGAATGTATCCAGCAGACAAGACAGATAAAGTCAGCTGTTTTCTAAGTGTTTCCACTAACTTTTAAATGTTAAACCTTTATTCTTGCTGATTCTATAACTGAACTAATAAAGGCAAGGAAAGTTTACCATCACATGTCATTATGTCTATTTGCAGTCCTGGAATTAAAAAAATAAATGAAAGTAAGGATTATATGGTTATCTGGAGATCACCTAATTTAACTCAGGAGCAGGAATTCACTACTATATGGAGACTAGATGACCATCCTCAACAGTGGTGAGTTTCAAAAATTGTTCGAACCTACTCTGTGGGTGTGGCCTCCTTTGTGGGAGTGGCTTACCACCCATGTGACCAGATGGGAGTGGCTTGCCGCCCATGTGACCGGATATGAAGATGCCGATGACACGTGTCAGAACCAACTTAAATTACCTCACACACAGCACTGGCATGCATAAGAATATGATGTCAACTTGTTTTTTAGAAGGCATCTTTGGTTTGCGTTAAAACAACTTCAACACACGCAATGTTCTGATTGCACCACAAACACAGTAGTCATCCTTACCTTTCACAGAGGCACTGAGTTTTATAAATACGAGCATGATAGTGTAGAATAATCATATCCAAGGACCAGTGGTGGGTTTCAAAAACCTTCTGTAGGTGTTGCCTGCTTTCCAGGTCCACTGGTAGAACCTCTTCTAACCGGTTCGGTAAATTTGATGAACCGGTTCTACCAAATAGGTGCGAACTGGTAGGAACCCACCTCTGAACCTGCAGTTTCAAAACTTTGTTGAAATAAAGAAGAAAAAAGTATTGTTGCTGTAGCAACCGAGAATGCTGGTATAAAAAAGGCAGCCATCTCCCTATGATGTGAATTGCAAGTGGAAAGATTGCTGAAGGGCTGAAGGGACTCTTTGAGAGAATGCAGTTATAATGAGACCATTGCAACTTAATTGATGTGTATCTGCCTAATTCTTCTTTGAAATGTGAAAAGGAGTCAACCATGGAAAAAAATGTAGATGACATAAACTACTATGTATTCTCTTAGGACATACGTAAAGCTGAAGTATATTTAATGGTTTGAAAACTTTTGTTTACAAACCTACGAGCCAAAGCCTCTCAATCTTGTGTTGAAAGAACAATCATATCTATACATATTTTGGCTGTGCATAAATGGGATGTTGATTTTCCTGAATTGGAGAAGCTATGTTGTTAGACCTCTTTACCAGCTTAAGGTACCTGGGATGATTGTCATGGAGGCTTTATGGCAAAATTGGCTAAAACTGTAGAGAATATTATTGTAATGCTGCTAGCAACCCACAATTAACTGTGGGCGGCATCGAAGTTATGACTTGGTAGGATGTGGAATTTATAATAAATTAGGTGGCCTGAATCATACCTTCAAAAGACTTTGTGTATAGATTATATGCAATAGTTAAATATTATAAGCAATAGTTAAATTCCTTCGAAGAGCAAAAATGATTGGTTTAGCCAGAAATCTTCAGCAAAAGGATAGGTTTTTTTAGTAATTTAAAGCTGGCTTGGTGAACTGGGTATGCATATTGTAATGTAGGCACAAATGTGTTATTAAAATAAATTACTTAGAAATGCATGATTTTGTTTCATGCTGAGCATCTTAGATTTGGGAGTAGTGTAGAGAATGGATACACAGAAATCTTCTGGTGAAAGGGAGAACGGTAGGGTTGGGAACTTCTCAAGCATCATCTACTGGGAGTATAATTGCACACCACCCCCTTCCCCACTTCACCCGCTCAAAATATTATGGCTGCACAGGGAGCAATTAACTGCGCTAAGAATTAAAAGCTCTATCCATAAATGCATTTTTGTGCATCTTTCTTTCACTGTATGTGTGCATTTATATGAAATTTAAAATGGGATTAAGCTTTTAGGAGGTGTACCATAAGTATCTAATATCTTCAGGGGGGGAGGGAGTTAGAAATATAGAACTACAAAAAGAAACTAATTTTGCAAAGAGGGCGAAACTTCTCAGTTCTTATTTTGCTTGATTCTTGTCCTCCCGAAAGAGGAACCGTGCTCAACTGTTCACAAAACAATTGACAAAATGAGGGGTTGGCAACCCAATGGGATGGTTAGGGAGCATCAGACTATCGTGAATAAGTTTAAGGCTCTGGTACAAGATTAACTACCGTGTTTCCCCGAAAATAAGACAGGGTCTTATTTTCTTTTGAACCGTGAAATAGCAATAGCAATAGCAGTTAGACTTATATATCGCTTCATAGGGCTTTCAGCCCTCTCTAAGCGGTTTACAGAGTCAGCATATCGCCCCCACAGTCTGGGTCCTCATTTCACCCACCTCGGAAGGATGGAAGGCTGAGTCAACCTTGAGCCAGTGAGATTTGAACTGCTGAACTGCAGATAACAGTCAGCTGAAGTGGCCTGAAGTACTGCACCCTAACCACTGTGCCACCTCGGCTCACTAAGCATTTGGCCTTATTTTCAGGGATGTCTTATTATTTTTGAGGTGCAGAAGGAGGTGAGTGTGGCTACTTCGTGGCTGCTGCTCTGTTGGAATATTTTTGGGAAGGACTTATTTTCAGGGGATGGCTTATTTTAGTGCATGCACTCAAAAGTCCGATTGGGCTTACTATCTGAGGAGGTCTTATTTTTGGGGAAACAGGGTACATCTAAGTGTTTTGCAGTAACTTTAGTAACTGAGTTGGAAATCTCAACTCAGTAGTGTCTAAGTGGAGGATGGGGATGGAAAGGGAAGCAAAGTGATACAATCCCCTTCCGTTTTGTATGCTTATTGTGCTGTGAGATGCATATGAGTGGTGTTTGTGGTGCAAAAGCTTTTTTTCATTTTGATGAAACTTCTTTCTGTAATCTTTGAGAAAACATGGAGGATGATCATAATCTCAGATGCATAAATGTTCTTCTTATTTTTAAAGCAAGGGGAGGGAGGACTTGTGTATTTATAAACAGGCAAGTCTGACATTAATTCCAGGAAATGTTTGAAACGAAGTATTAAGCAATTGGCTTGTGAACATTTAGAAAATAATGCACTGTTGGGCAGGATCCAATCAGGCTATATCAAGACGCATCATGTCAAATCAACCTGATCTACATTTGTGATAGCGACTAGTTTATTTGGCTAAGGGAATGTGGTGGGCATAGTATATTTTTCACTTCATCAAAGCATTCAGCAAAGCTTTTCATGAGACTCTAATACAGAAGATGGTAAAATGAGAACTGGATTCTCATTGGATATATTATAACAGAGCTTTTCAAAAGCTGCAAAACCTGTTAGTTAAAAAAAATATCTCAGCACCCAGGAATGCAATAATGATAGAAAATTAGCAATAATTTTTGAGGGGTTTGGGGGGTTGGGGGGGAAGTTGGGGTTGGGCGAGGAATATATTTGTAAAACTTTTTTCTTTAAAATTTTCAATAAAAAAAGTTTAGAAATGATTCCAAATAGGCCATAAAATAGGAAGGATTATAAAATATAGTTATTCTTTGAACCAAGCAAGTTCTCTTAAATTCTGGTTCAATCCTGTAATCTTTGTATCCTGATTTCTGCCTTGCCTCCGAGGTGGCGCAGTGGTTAGGGTGCAGTACTGCAGGCCACTTCAGCTGACTGTTATCTGCAGTTCAGCCGTTCTAATCTCACCAGCTCAAGGTTGACTCAGCCTTCCATCCTTCCGAGGTGGGTGAAATGAGGAGCCAGACTGTGGGGGCGATATGCTGACTCTGTAAACCGCTTAGAGAGGGCTGAAAGCCCTATGAAGCGGTATATAAGTCTAACTGCTATTGCTAACTGCTATTGCTATTACCTTTGGTCTTGACTCTGGTTTGTGGCCCCTTGCTCACCTTACCTTAGACTTTCAGTTTCTCTTCCCACAAGCCTAACAGAATGAAAGCAGCTAGAGAAAAGAAATTGGATTCAAACCATGTAGGAAAATGAAGGGCAAGAAACAAGGGGAAATAATTGACTTCCTAAAAGGCATATGACATTTTATCAAGTCGTGGTGCATGATTACCTTGTCTGCACTTGAACTACAAGTTCCAGTCTGACAATTACTTGGATGGGAGACTTCTAGGGAATTCTAGGGCTGTAGTCAGACTGGGATAGATGGATGGATTGGACAGGTACATCAATTGATAAGTACATATATAAAAAAATGGCTACAAATAAGCTTATCTCAAAGGATATTTTACATAGAGAGAATGTGATTAAGGTTGTGATGGACTGCCTGCCTTCCTCGAACCTATTCATTTCCTGAGTGTGATTTTAAAACCAGTGAGAGCTTTGGCAATAAAAAATAGAGAGTGAATACTGGTCTGTAACTTTCACAAATTAACAGTGCATGTATTATGTTCTTCTCCTCTTTAGCTGCCGTTTTATTATGTGCATCTTTGAATTGACCTCTCATCTTGAAAGTGCCATATAGCCTAATGGCTCAATCTGAATAATAGCCACCCATTCCCAGTTCCCTTCCTCATGTGGCAAAGTGGAATGTATTCTTCCCTCTGATCATCCAAGCAGCCTTTTGCTTCTCCAAGGTGGACAATTTGAAATATTAGAACCAATGCAATTAAGCTCCTGCTGAATATTACTCCGCTTTGATGTTCAGAAAGTAGTCATTTTGGTGGAATAGATATAATTTCTCCAAAAGAAAGGGAAAATAAGGTGGTGTTACAACAGGCGCTAGGGATGGTAAACAAAGCAACCCAAACTGTATTATATTATAACCTTTTAAATGGAATAACAAAAGTATAAGAATGGCGAAGAAAAAGAATAACTATGTGAATGTATACCTATAATTGTATGTAAGAGAATAAATGATGGTAAGAATATAACGCAGAATATAGGTAAACAATATTTTGTTATAAATAGCTAAGTATAAAAAAATAAAGAATTGTACATAAAAATGGATAACGAATAAGGGGACCATGAATGCAAGATAGAAATGTATAGAAGGGAAAACACTAACTGTAAAGAAACCGATACGGAACTGCTGTATGATATACGATGGAACTTCTTGTTCCTATGTTGTTTTAAGTCATGTGTTTGTTTTTGTTGATGTGTTTATGTGTTTAAAATAAAAATTAAAAAAAAAAGATATAATTTCTCCAAATACAGTTATAAGATTTGCCTTAGATTTTCAGTTTCCTTGTTTTTCTCCTCTTTCTCCTTTATTTGGTCACCAAAGGGTTATAAATTGGACCACAAATCATGCATTGAGGAAAATATCTTCATAAGACCATGTGATTATGGCACCACTGAATGCAATGGAGGGCAATTACACGAAACCAAAAGTGCAAACATAAATGAACAGACAAACCATCTCCCAAACAATGTTGAAAAACGGTAAATTTGAACAACTTTTGACATTGCTGAAAAGTAACTGCCAAATTGTGTTTGCTGTTGATGAAAGAAATGTCCTTCTGGGTTTAGCTCCAAGTGGGGAAAAAGACACTGGAGACATGGAGGCTGCTTGGAAAGATGGTTTATTGGTGGACAGGGCCACATGGCTTGAGCCCTGAACAGAAAAGGTGATCACATGCTTCAATGTTGGTGGAGAAGAAGAGAAGGGCCAAGGGAGAGGCTTGCTAGGCTTTTTATAACCAGTCCCACCTCTCTGTTTCCTGTTCCTGTGTAAGAAATGTATTCTGATTGGTTGTCAGACTCCCATAGGGCCATGCAGGGGCAACTCTCTGGGCTGTGTTTTGAATCCAGGTTTAGTTGAGTTCTCAGATGCCATGTGGTCAGTTGAGTAAAGGGCCAATATTATCATGCCTTTACTCCCATCCCCCCTGGGGCTGCAGTGGAGAAGTCTTTATTATGTAAAAGGGACTAGCTTGGCCTTCTTAATGGCCCATTGACAAAGTGGGAATGAGCAGGAAGCTACAGGTAACTATTCTGTCTTTTAAAACATGTTTCTTTCTTTTCATATCCAGAGAAATATTCTGCCTTTTCAATATTTCCTAGGATATTTCATTTTTCCGGGAGAGCGATGGATGATAACTTCCCACACTGTCATGAACGAAATGAAACCAAGAACAGAAAGCTAGATTTGCTGTGAGTGGAGGATCAGGAGCCACAATCTGTTTAGTCTGAAGCTGATCCAAGGGATACTGCAGCGCAGAAAATCACCAAGAAGTTGATGGGGGATCAAGGGAGATCCTGATCAAAAGGATTTCGATAAACCAAATTGTTGAATACTAGCACGGGAAATACAAGTGCGGGAATAAGGACTCCCTCTCTGATTGGTTCCCGGGCGGAGCCGGTTCAATCCTCGCCCTGATAGGTCGAGTTACTCGACGCCCCATAGGCTCTCGTTCAAACACGGGGGTATAATGTTTGGCGCGAACCACGCCACGTTGAATCGTAGTTACTATGCTTTGAATAAAGGTTACTGCTTTGCTACCTATCTTGCCGCGTCCTCTTCCTTCGCTCCAAGATGCAAAACCGGCGACGAAGGTGGGATTAGATTCCCGCGACCACGGAGGAGAACAAGCCAGCTTGCCATCGCATCTGAATCAGCACGAACTGCTCTTCAGGCTGAGAACTCCGGCAGAGAACGCAAAATTTTCTCTGCCGTCTTCTTTCCCTCTCTGGCTTCATACCCAATGGCATCATCGCTTCCTCCCTTCGCGCCGTTCGGATCTGCCGGAGAATCATGGGACGTTTTTATGGAGCGGTTCGAGTGTTATTTAATCGCGTCAAAGAACCGGGTACAGACCGACGAGGAGAAGTGCAGTTTCTTCTTGTCCTGCTGCGAGCCTTCCATGTTTGCCTCTGCGAGAGCTCTGGCCGCCCCGAGGCCAGCCTACAAACTTGGGTGGGACGAGCTGATGTCCAGGCTGAGGGACCATTACGCCCCTTCACCTTCTCTGATCGCACGCCGTTTCACTTTCTGCCGCCGAGTGCAGAAGCCCAACGAATCCATCAGCCAGTCTCTAGAGGCTTTGCGCACAGTGGCTGCTCAGTGCGATTTTGTAGACCAGGAGGAGGAAACCGTTGGACAAATGAGGACGCAACCAAAGCGGAGGCCACACCAGCAACCACCGACGTCCGCTCAGCCAGCCTCAAACGCACCTTGCCGCGGATGCGGCGGCCGCCATAGCCGCGCATCCTGCCCGTTCCGTTCCGCCGTCTGCCGCCGTTGCCGAGGAGAAGGACATCTCGCCAGGGTCTGTCGGGTTCTCGTGCCAGCTCCATCGTTCATGCAGCCCAGCGAACAGCGCCAGGCACTGCAACGCCGCCAACAACCACGTTCTGTGAGGCGAGCTGAGGACTGCCATTCAATCTATCCGCGCTCCAGCGCTGACTGCGTGGTCTACCAGGCTTCCCACGTCCCCGCCGGCCATCGTAAAATTAGCACCGCCGTCCGTCTCGAAGGTCAGCTTTGCCGAATGGAGGTGGACTCTGGGTCTTCCCGTTCCCTACTACCTTGGGCCTTGTTTTCCCGCCTTTGCCCCAGGGTTCCCCAGAGTAAATTGCGCCCCGCTGGGGTCTCCCTTTTAGATTACCAGGGAAACGGGATTCCCACGGCAGGAATATTCCACATCTGGGTGGAATACGGAGATTTTAAAGGAAAACTTCCAGTTTTAATTGTTAGGAATGACTTGCCCGCTCTCCTTGGGTTGGATTGGTTCCCCGCCTTGGGCATCACCATAGAAGGGGTGCATAGGATAGTTCCCCGCACCGTAGATAGTGTTTTAGATGAGTTTGCAGATGTGTTCGATGGGAAACTGGGCTGTTATAAGGGCACCCCCATTTCCCTTTGCCTCGATCCCCAGGTCGCGCCCATTAGGCTGAAGGCACGCAGGGTCCCCTTCGCATTGAGAGCAAAGGTAGACGCTGAACTCGATAAGCTTATAGAGCAGGGGGTAATTGAGCCCGTAGATCATGCCCGTTGGGAAACCCCCATAGTCCTCCCGGTTAAACCCGACGGATCGGTGAGAATATGTGCCGACTATAAGTCGACCATCAATTTGGCCCTGCAGGCAAATCCATATCCCGTTCCGGTAGTGCAACACCTACTCCACTCTTTAGGGCAAGGCCGTATTTTCGCCAAGTTAGATATGGCACAGGCCTACCAGCAGCTTCCCGTAGACGACGACGCGGCTACAGCCCAGACCATCGTCACCCACCGCGGGGCTTTCCGTTGCCGCCGTCTCCAATTCGGCGTTTCGGTGGCCCCGGGGATTTTTCAGAGCCTCATGGAGCGGTTGCTCCACGGGCTCCCTGGCGTCGTTCCTTACTTTGACGACGTCCTGGTTGCAGCCTCTAGCCACTCGGAACTCTTAAAAATACTGCGGGAGGTTCTTACACGTTTTAGGGAGGCAGGACTGAAACTAAAGCGCAGCAAATGCAAAATTGCTGTTCCCCAAGTAGAATTTTTGGGATTTCTTATCGATGCACAAGGCATCCACCCCACTCCCTCTAAAGTTGCTGCCATCAAAAACGCACCTGCACCCACTTCTAGGGCGGAATTGCAAGCGTTCCTGGGGCTTTTAAATTTTTATGCCCCTTTTATTCCCCACAAGGCGTCGCTGGCTGAGCCATTACACCGACTGCTTGACCGGTCAGCGGCCTGGAAATGGGGTAGCCGTGAAGCGCACGCGTTCGCGGCTATAAAAGATATTTTAACCTCGTCGGCAGTCCTAATTCAGTATAGTGATAGGATGCCCCTAGTTTTGACATGTGACGCTTCTCCTTATGGCATAGGGGCGGTCCTGAGCCATGTTCTCCCGAACGGTTCAGAGGCCCCCATAGCTTTCTACTCCCGGACACTTTCTTCAACGGAGCGGAACTACAGCCAAATTGATAAAGAAGCTCTGGCTGCAGTGTCCGGCGTTAAGCGATTCCATGACTACCTCTATGGTAGGAATTTCACTCTTGTCACGGATCACAAGCCGCTCCTGGGGCTACTGGCAGGCGACAAGCCAACCCCCCCCATTTTGTCTCCCCGCATGACACGTTGGACTGAGTTTCTAACGGCGTATTCGTATACGCTGTTATACCGTCCGGGTAAGCAGCTAGGGCACGCAGACGCCCTGAGCCGTTGCCCTTTGCCACAGACGGACACAGCCCACGTGCCCTCTCTCTCTATTTTGTCCATTGCTGAATCCGACCTTCCCGTCTCTGCCGCGGATGTTGCTGCTTGCACAAAGGCTGACCCCGTCTTATCCCAAGTAGCTTCATGGGTTTTGAGGGGTTGGCCCACGGAAAAGGTAGCGGAAGAATTTCGACCATTTAAGGCACGACAAGCCGAACTTGCCCTTCACGGGGGTTGTCTTGTCTGGGGGGATAGGGTAGTGATCCCCACAGCCCTGCGGGCACGAATCCTGCCCGCACTCCACAAAAACCATCCTGGCATAGCGCGAATGAAAGCCTTAGCCCGCAGCTATGTGTGGTGGCCCTTGCTAGATTCGGAAATTGCAGATTACGTAGGTCGATGCAGGATATGCCAAAATTCTAGGCCGAATCCCCCCACAGCCGCCCCTCGTGAGTGGGAAATTCCTAGAGGCCCATGGTCCCGTTTACACATTGACTTTGCCGGCCCTTTCCACGGCCGGACTTTCATGATAGTAGTCGATGCTTACTCCAAGTGGGTGGAGCTGGTAATCATGACCTCCACTACAGCAGAGAGTACAGTGAGGGCCCTTCGTAAGATGTTCGCCACACATGGGCTACCGGATGTGATAGTCTCAGATAATGGGCCTCAGTTTACTTCCACCACGTTCCAAGAATTCCTGGCCGAACAAGGAATTAGACACGCAGCCACAGCCCCTTATCATCCAGCTAGTAACGGCCGGGTGGAGCGCGCAGTTCGCTCAGCCAAAGAAGCCTTGGGCCGCATGGACCAGGGCGACTGGCAGGAAAGAGTGGCGGCTTATCTCTTGAGCCAGCACTCTATACCCTGCCCAATGACTAATAAAAGTCCGGCGGAGCTCTTGATGGGTAGGAGATTGCGAACCCCCCTAGACAGGCTCCATCCACTTTACGCAGGGGATCTGCCGAGCAACCTGGGGGCACGTCCTTCCCACACGTTTAAGTTAGGGGATCCCGTATGGGCCCGTTCCTTTTCTGGGGATCCACGGTGGGTTCCCGCAACCATCACAGCTTTGACTGGCCCCTGCTCCTTCAGGGCCGGTCTGGCCGACGGAACGCAATGGAGGCGCCACCTGGACCAGTTAAGGCGACGCCTCCCCGCGGAAGTAGACGGCCCGAGCCTCTCAGACATTCGCTCCCAGCGTGAGCCACCCTCGTTGACCTTTTCCCCAACGGACTGTCTTCATTCGGGGAACGGGGGACAAGCCGATACGAACTTTTCGGACAGACGTGCCTCATCCGGCTACTCTTTTCCTCGAAGCCCTTATCGAGACTCTGAACCTACCCTCCAACCAGACTGCACGGGGCCATTGGCGGACGCTCCTGTCGCCGCGGAGACGCCACCCCAGGCAAACGGACATCGGACACCGGGCCCGGGGCCAGCGCCATCTCTTGGGACCGCGTCGCAGATTCACCGCCCCACCACGGACACATCTCCGCCGGCGGCTCCCCCCCCGACGACAACCGCCAGGGAACCACGAAGGTCGGGATGAGAACGTCACCGTCCCGCCTACTTGAAGGACTATGTTTGCCTTTCCTAAGGAATTTTTCTGACTAGGGGGGGAGGGGTGTTGAATACTAGCACGGGAAATACAAGTGCGGGAATAAGGACTCCCTCTCTGATTGGTTCCCGGGCGGAGCCGGTTCAATCCTCGCCCTGATAGGTCGAGTTACTCGACGCCCCATAGGCTCTCGTTCAAACACGGGGGTATAAATGTTTGGCGCGAACCACGCCACGTTGAATCGTAGTTACTATGCTTTGAATAAAGGTTACTGCTTTGCTACCTATCTTGCCGCGTCCTCTTCCTTCGCTCCAAGATGCAAAAGGGAGATCCTGATCAAAAGGATTTCGATAAACCAAATAAACCTCTCACTCATGGCTGTAGAGAATGGTAGGGGAACCTTTAAGTATTTAGCAAAGAGAACATTAAAAGGCTTTTCTCCAAACCCCATAATCATTAGGCAGAATGGGACTTGTAGAGAAATGCGAACAAAATCTAACTGGCACAATTTCCAGAGCAGTTGCTGATATCACCATCCAGCCCTGTTGGTTGACTCAAGAGGAGCAGCTGTTTTCCCAAAGGAAACAGGCCAGATCATCAGCTGGTGTTCATCAAGAGAGTTCAGCTGAAAGAAAAAAACGTGGCAAGTCTGCTCAGCAGACTGTTTGGCTGAGTACCAGCTAAGCCGTTAAGTTTCTCTGCTTGGCCAACGATTTATGGAATCTCATTCAGTTCTCTGGGCTCAGACATTTCAATGGGCTATAATTTTTGACTGCTCAGTTAGAAATAACAACCTGGAAAACTAACTGGGAAAACACTATACATCCACGCACAAGAGAGGAAGAGAAAACACAGTTGTCATCAGTGGTGGGTTTCAGAAATTGTTCGAACCTACTCTGTGGGTGTGGCCTACTTTGTGGGAGTGGCTTGCTGCCATGTGACCGGATGGGAGTGGCTTGCCGCCCATGTGACCGGATATGAAGATGCCGACGACACTTGTCAGAACCACCTTAAATTACCTCACACACAGCACTGGCATGCATAAGAATAGGATGTAAACTTGTTTTTTAAATGGCATCTTTGGTTTGCGTTAAAACAACTTCAACACACGCAATGTTCTGATTGCACCACAAACGCAGTAGTCATCCTTACCTTTCACAGAGGCACTGAGTTTTATAAATAGGAGTATGATAGTGTAGAATAATCATATCCAAGGACCAGCGGTGGGTTTCAAAAAATGTTGGAACCTCTTCTGTAGGTGTGGCCTGCTTTCCAGGTCCACTGGTGGAACCTCTTCTAACCGGTTCAGTAGATTTGACGAACCGGTTCTACCGAATAGGTGCAAACTGTTAGGAACCCACCTCTGATCCATACTCATAGAAACTTATTGGTGCAGGCAAATCCATGATGATGACTACTGCAAAGATCAGGCATAAATCTCATACTAGGAATAAACAACATTCTGTAATCAGGTTCACTGCATTTTTTTAAACCTCCTTAAACTACAGCAAGCACGATAGCAACACAACGATATTCCTGGAAGGGTAAGATTGAAACTTTTGTGCGTTTTGTGAAGTTGAAAAAGTTGTTATAATAAATTACACCTAGACAAATGTAGGCTCTTAAGCCAAAAGGCCTATTTTTATCCCTTGTTTTATGTTTTTAAATCCGGAAAAAAAATCCACAATCAGAAAATCAGTGGTTCATGTAGAATTTCAGTTCCCTGACTCTGGAGACACTCCAAGAGAGATTGAGAAAGAAACTTGGAAGACATGCATTCGATGGGCTGTTAGAAGATTCATTCCAAAAATGAATGAATTCTTGCACGGACACTTGAAAATGTGCTCTTATATAGATTAAAAGTAAATCTCAGTAATAGGTCTTCTTTCTTTTATGTGGTTATTGCATTAAAGCTTAACATTTTAATAACCCATAGAGGCACATCCTGAATGTGAAATAATTTGAATTCCTCATTTAATCTCTAACTTGTGGGCGTGGTTATTTCTGGATCCTGAAACATGGACAGAGCACTGAGGAAAAAATAACCTCCAATTTTGTACTGCAATATTTCCATGGAAACTTAACTCTTCCCCTCCTACTCCATCTTAAATCAAAATGAGTAAGTGCCTCATATCTAACTCCAATAATAAATGAGGGCCAAAAACAATCCCTAGACAACAGCTTGGTATCACTGGTCAGGAAACTTTCTAAGAGTACTCTGCCTTCTTAGATTCTGATCTGTTTAGTCAAAATTTAACCGTAGTACAAATTGTTCAGCCTGAATATTTTATCTCTCTCTCTGTCTCTCTGTATCTCTCCCTCTCCCTTCCCCTCTCTCTCTGAAAGCGGGGGGGAGAGAAGCAAAGGAAGACAAGAATGAACTGTAATAACATAACCGATTAACAATGCTTGCCAGGACATACATCTGTGCCATTCTCATTTGGGGGAATTGCCAATTGTTAATTCATAAGGCTGACTGCCCTGAGGCTAGGAAAACAGTTTCAAAAATTGACTTACCATTCAAGCAACACAATAGGTTGAGATGATGGGTTAATGTAATCTTTCTCTTCACTCATTTCATTTATGTTGTACTCATCATTTTGGTGTTGGGTACAGTAAGCTAAATTCACAGAGCTGCATGCTAAGCATATCCGAGTACTCATTCCTAAGGTATACAGATAGATCGAATACCCATTGTGTTCAAACATGCACACATCCTCACATACATAAGTCTGTATACCTGTTTTTATTAGTTATCTTTACTGCTGAGTTATTCGTTTTTCGTTATAATCTGAGTGAAAGATATCTATTGAAAATTTGAGATATAATTATTACTATTCGCAACAACAGAATTGTATCACAGCGGCCATTTGTTTCACCGGATTTGGCATTGATTACTAGTCAGGCCCCACCCAGGGGCCTAGGACGTCGTAACATATTTTCGTAATATGCGTGCAGATCCAAGCAGTGCGGCTTTTTGCATTTGACTGATGGTGATTTTGTCAATTTTTAACTGTTTTAAATGTAATTCCAGTGCTTTTGGAATAGCACCCAGTGTGCCGATTACCACTGGAATTACCACTGCTGGTTTGTGCCATAATCGTTGAATTTCGATTTTTAAGTCCTGGTATTTCACGTTTTTTCATATTCCTTCTCGTCGACCCTGCTATCACCTGGTATTGAAATGTCTATGATTGTAACCTTATTTTTCTCAACCAGTGTGATGTCTGGTGTATTATGCGCCAGTATTTTGCCCGTTTGTATACGAAAATCCCACAAGATCTTGACCATCTGATTTTCGGTGACTTTTTCAGGCTTATGTTCCCACCAGTTTGTTGCTGTTTTAATATTATAATTTTTGCACAAATTCCAATGGATCATTTGTGCTACTGAATTGTGCCGCAATTTATAATCATAAATTTATTATTTTTTTATTTTGGCCTTAATGGCATTTGTGTGGATAGCTTGTTCTTGCGCAGCCAGGATTAGTGACTCTGTTTCTTTCTTTAATGTACCTGCTGTTAACCATAACCAAGTTTTTTCACTGTCCACTTTATCTTTTATTTTTTCCAGAAATTGGCCATGCAAATTATTATTGTTGTTGTTGTTGTTGTTGTTAATCTATTTATTGTGAAAAATACATATCTGCCAGGGGTGGCTTTCTCGCCCCGTTCCAACCGGTTCGGTTGGAACGGGGCCGGCGGTGTCCTCGTGCACACGCGCAGTGCACGCATGCGTACTAGCACCTGTGCGATGCTCCAGCTGCTCCTGGAGGATCGCGCAGGCGCTGTATGCATTCTGTGCATGCGTGGAAGCGCAGAACTCATCAAAACTGGGTAAGAAACGTGGGCGGGCGGGTGGATCCTTCGGCGTTCCCGGAAGTTACTTACTTCCGGGTTCACCGACCAACCGGTTCACGGGGACCACCGCGAACCGCCTGAAACCCACCCCTGATATCTGCAGATGCATACAGAGCTGTCTCTTCATGACAATGTAGCCAAGCTATATATTTAAGCCAGTCTGTTCCAGGTTTCTGCCAAGGACCTCTCCCTAGGTTGAATGTCTGTACTATCAATATAAGCAGCATGAGCTTGACAACTGCCAAATCCTCTTTCCCACCCAACTTTTACAACATGGGCTGCTCTTTTCAGACATTCCCTTCCAATCCTACCATTATCTGTATCCATTCACTGAACTGTGTCCTCCTTCCCTTCCTGTCATATTTTTAAAAAATTACAATTGGACAATAGATTTTGTAGATCTTCAAAGCACTGAACACAATTTCTGGAGTGTCTGTCATCGAATTGGCTTCTGCTTTACTGGATATAAAAATGATGACAGTATCTTTCCTATCAGCAATATCTATTACTGATATATTTTCTCAGTGAAGTTTGAACATCTAAGCGCCCCTATTTTCTTGCCTGACACCATATTGCACAGCACATGGACAAAGGATGTATCCCGGTGAAAGAAATGACCAAGGTGCTTTAATGGCCTCTATCCTGCCCTGTTGTCCTGTGTATGCATCCTTACCTTTCTGGCAATATGATCTAGTCCTCAACGGAGGTGAGATTGCCTTATCATAAGTTTAGGGTTGCTTGTCATTGGCAAAGAGAAGGCTGGGTTGTTGCATGAGGGAAAAGCATCAGCACCAAGACCAAAGGATGTTTGAGGATGATGAGCCATGTAAATTGGAGAGCATCCAAAGATGCAAAGGAACAGTATTATATTGGGAAGAGCAGCCATAAAGTGTCAGGCATCAGCTTGGAGGAGGGCAGGTGAGGTCTTGAAGCATTGGTGGGTTTCCGCCGGTCCGCACCGGGTCAGGAGAACCTGTTGTATAGCCAGCAACAGCCTGTGCTGCGCCCTGATTGGCTAGGTCGCAGCCCAGTCTGTGATTGGATAGTGAAGTGACAGTTAATGACAGTTGCTGTGCCTGAGAGTATAAATACCGTGACCGTTTGCAACGGACTTGAATCGCTGACATCTGAAATAAAGATCTTGCTCTCTGTTCCATGGCTCCTGCGTCTTTCCCTCACAATACACAAAAGAACCGGTTGGTGAAATTTACCGATCTGATGAGAGGAGGTTCGAAGTAACTTCCGGAACCCCAGCCCTTGCCCTGTCGCTCGCTCACTCGCTCACCCCCGCCTGTCAGAAGCTGTGTGATAGCTTTCTCCTGGATTCCCCTCTGTCCTGCCTCCTCCGATCTCCCAAAGTTCTTTCTCCAGCATGTGATAGCTTTCTACTGGATTCCTCTCTGTCCTGCCTTCTCCGATCTCCCTAATTTTGGCCCTTAATCCTCCAGTTGTCTATTTTTGGGAGGTTTTCCCCCCTCTTCCCGCCCCCCTTCATAGGAGTCCCAAAATGTTTTGTTCACATGGCTTACTTAAATGATAATTTCCAATTGATACTTCCAAGAATTCATTGGTAGGATGAAGAGGGGGGTGGAGAACAAACTTTTAGGGGGGGAAAAAGAAACCCCATTTATACATTAGGTTGGGAAATAAGTGTTAGATAGAAATAAAGATAGAGAAGAAAAGTAATGTAAATTACTATACAAGTAAAATAACCCAAGAGTATAAAAATAATATGCATAGATATTGCATATCTATGAGCATCCGGAGACTTCAGCTAGTCCAGAATGCGGCCGCGCGAGTGATCGTGGGCGCACCACGGTTCGCCCACATAACACCAATCCTCCGTGAGCTGCACTGGCTACCTGTCGATCTCCGGGTGCACTTCAAGGTCCTACTCACCACCTATAAAGCGCTCCATGGTAGTGGATCTGGCTATTTGAGAGACCGCCTTCTGCCAATTACCTCCCTGCGTCCCATCAGATCGCATAGAGTTGGCCTCCTCCGTATTCCATCCGCCAGTCAGTGCCAACTGGCGACTACTCGGAGGAGAGCCTTCTCTGTTGCGTCTCCGACGCTATGGAACAATCTCCCCGTGGAGATTCGTACCCTCACCACCGTCCAGGCCTTCCGCACAGCCCTCAAGAACTGGCTAACCCGTCAGGCCTGGGGATAATCTTATTTTTGCCCCTCCCGAATGCTGAGTGAATGTTGAGTTTTACTGTCTAACTTACTTTTGTGCACATTTCTTTTTGTATTGTCCTACACTCCCCTTCCTTTTTGATTGTAAGCCGCCCTGAGTCCCCTCAGGGAAAAGGGCGGCCTATAAATGTCTAATAAATCAAAATCAAATCAAATATTGAACCATAGAAATGAGAATATATACCACAGTATGGGCTATAGCTGCAATTCCTAAAGTGTGGGCCAGGACACCCTAGATATCACAGTGAAGAAACAGGGTTGCCACAGATTGCAAACTACTAATTCAAAGTACTATCAAATTACAGGGATTATACCTAAAATTATGGATACATTTTGAGATTTCCATATTTCACAGGTAAAAGGGTAAGGAAGGGGAAGTTGGCAGGATGTTCAAATCATGAAATAGCTTTCAGAAATTTAAGATTGAGAAAAGGAAGAATAATGGAATCAAGTGGATTACACTCGCCTAACTTGTACAATAAAATGAGTGATGCCCCATTTTGATGAGAAGTTATTTAGATTTGTGTTGTGGCCCAGCAGGAGCCGTTGGAGATGCCACCAGACTCAGACAGCGAGGGGCCCTATGAGTCGGCCCTGGAGGATGTGGAGGACCCTGGACAGGGTTCCGACTCCAAGCAGGGCACAGAGAGACTGGTTGGCCACCAGGAGGCACCTGAGCCTTGGATCAGTGGGGAGGAGACAAGGGAGAGTGATCCAGAAACCAACAGTGAGTTGTTCCGGGATGCACGCTGTCAAAAAGCTACTCGGCGTCAAGAACAATTACGTAATTACAGGAGGTAATTACACTCAGCTGATGGTCATTAGGCTCCTCTCCAGACTATAAAAAAGACTGCTTGTGCCATGCCTTTCTTGCAGAAATCAACTCTTTGACTAAAGAGAAACTAACTTGGCAGGCTGGATTGCTGCCAGAGTTTGTCTGAATTGCTGCCAAGGTTTGTTGGACTTGCTGCCAAGGTCCTTATCTGTTTGTTTAGTTGGCTTTCAGCCACCAAAGAGTCTGGTCTTGCTATTAAAGGACATTCTCATTAAGCGTGTCTCGGCTTTCATTACTGGATGGAGGAGGGGGTCAGAACAGATTTGTTTCCAACTTTACCCGAAATATAACTGTCATGTTAGGTATATTTATCTCCCAGTCATTGTTATAATTTTTCATTTGATGGCAAAACCTGGAGCTCAAAGTAAAGGTAAAAGTTCCCCTCGCACATATGTGCTAGTCATTCCCAACTCTAGTGCTTATCTCCATTTCAAAGCCAAACTGTCCGAATTGTTTCAAAGCTGAACTGTTCAAAGACATCTCCATGGTCATGACTAAATGCCAAAGGCACACAGAATGCTGTTACCTTCCCACCAAAGGTGGTCCCTATTTTTCTACTTGCATGTTTTACGTACTTTCAAACTGCTAGGTTGGCAGAAGCTGGGACAAATAACGGGGGTTCACTCCATTATGCAGTGCCAGGGATTTGAACCACAGAACTGCTGACCATTCTGATTGACAAGCTCAGCGTCTTAGCCACTGAGCCATCATGTCCCTTGGAGCTGAAACGCCCACCTAAAAAATCAGCATCTTGTTGATCCTAATAAAAATATTGCCTGGATATAATGCCTATCCATTTTACAGAGATGCCCAACCACTTAAATACCCTATATAAATGTTGCAATTATATAGGTAAAATTGGTTCCCTTGAGGCTATCCTTTTCCATTTTTTTATTTTAAAAAACCCAGGGTGTATGGTTCATTTAGTACCAAGATAGGTCAACTATTAACAAACAGAATGGCACAGTTTTAGCTAGCAAAATAAACTTTTAACAGTTGCATACTACTGGAAGAAAGGGAATGGATGAAAATGTTGCAATGCTCAATTGGATCCCTGTAATCTCTTGTCTGAGATGTTGGAGTGTGATCATTGGGATCATCCAATCTCTTAGCATCTTATTCTTTGGGGAAATAATTAAACTTTAGCTTATTTGTGAAGACAGAAATGGCCATTTGGGCAGAATGGCTATTTGTAAATACCTTTTCTACTTCCTCTTGTGTTTATTTGTCTTCATTAGAGATATTACTGGCCAGTCAGGGAACCAATTCATTATTGACTTTGTTCAGCCAAGGGGAAAAGCAAATTAATGGCTCCCGTGTGTGCTTCATAGGAATGGTGAAAAATCTGAGCTTGGTGAGAATTTGAAAATGGAAAATAGATCTTTATGTAGCAATCAGCCAATTTCCATGAAGATCCAAATCCCTGCCAAAAGCCAGAAGGCTAATAATCATACATCTTGACTCCAACCCAGCCCCTTTCTATGAGAAAAGTGATTAAATGCAAAGCCTTCAATATGATCAACAACTTTCTTAATGTTATTTCTGCATATATTTATTTCCTATATTTATTTTTGGCCTTCTCCCAAGAATCAGTAAGCAGCATACTTCATCGGCTTCCCCCTTCTGCCACTTATTTTCTTCATCACATCCATTCTGTAAAGTAGATTAGGCTGTAAAATAATAACCACCCCATAGATCATAGATACCAGAGGTGGGTTCCTACCAGTTCGCACCTATTCGGTAGAATCGGTTCGTCAAATCTACCGAACCGGTTAGAAGAGGTTCCACCAGTGGACCCGGAAAGCAGGCCACACCTACAGAAGAGGTTCCAAAATTTTTTTGAAACCCACCACTGGTCCTTGGATATGATTATTCTACACTATCATGCTCATATTTGTAAAACTCAGTGCCTCTGTGAAAGGTAAGGATGACTACTGCGTTTGTGGTGCAATCAGAACATTGCGTGTGTTGAAGTTGTTTTAACGCAAACCAAAGATGCCTTTTAAAAACAAGTTTACATCATATTCTGATGCATGCCAGTGCTGTGTGAGGTAATTTGAGATGGTTCTGACAAGTGTCATCGGCATCTTCATATCCGGTCACATGGGCGGCAAGCCACTCCCATCCGGTCACATGGGCGGCAAGCCACTCCCACAAAGGAGGCCACACCCACAGAGTAGGTTCGAACAATTTTTGAAACCCACCACTGATAGATACCCATTGAGATTGGTTAACAAACAGAGGTCTAAACTTGTTTTACTAGTGTTGGTCTATGATTCTAACACAAGGGGATGCTACAATTTCACGGGGAACATAAGCATCCCTCAAGAGTTCAATATTATCCCGATCTTGCCAATGGAAACCATTCAGCAAGTTATGTATGGCCTGCCCTACATGACTTGCTTACAGCAGCCTCCAGGAAAGAGTTTGATAGATAAATTTGACCTGGCATTTGAGTTCTATTTCAACTATAGTTTTTTTTTCCTTTTTCCTAAATGGAAAAGTGAAGAGGAAGCAAAAAGAGACGAATGTATGGCTGATGGCTCTGGTAAGAAAGCAACACTCATGAACATTTGTGGGAAGTTATCATCCAGCCTTCCCCCAGAGAAATGAAATATCCTAGGAAATATTGAAAAGGCAGAATATTTCTCTGGATATGAAAAGAAAGAAACATGTTTTAAAAGACAGAATAGTTGCCTGTAGCTTCCTGCCCATCCCCACTGTTAATGGGCCATCAAGAAGGCCAAGCTAGTCCATTTTACATAATAAAGCTGCAGGGGGAAGGGATTAAGGAACTTTACCCAACTGACCACATGGCATCTGAGAACTCAACCAAATCTGGATTCAAAACACAGCCTAGAGAGTAGCCCCTGCATGACCCCATGGGAGTCTGACAACCAATCAGAATACATTTCTTACACAGGAACAGGAAACAGAGAAGTGGGACTAAACAGGTTATAAAAAGCCTAGCAAGCCCCTCCTTCAGCCTTCTCTTCTTCTCCACCAACATTGAAGCATGTGATCACCTTTTCTGTCCAGGGCTCAAGCCATGTGGTCCTGTCCACCATTAAAACCATATTTCCAAGCAGCCTCCATGTCTCCAGTGTCTTTTTCCCCACTTGGAGCTGAACCCAGAAGGAGATTTCTCTCATCACATTCCTGAAAGCAACATGCATGAACACTGAATGCTGGATGGCCTAAACGAAAGATATTATGGACATGTTATATTCCTGTAGTCTTTCTCTGTTAATGTCATTTTGTAAATTCCATTTTGTTGCATTTTCTATTATTGTAGCTTTAAGGGGAAAAAAAGCTTCATTTTCTACTTTTACTTCTGGATATCTTCATCCTCTACCCCTGAATCTGGCTCCCTGTTTCTTTCATTGTTATTCCAATGCATCTTCAGCATTGCTAGATCTTTCCCACACCACTGAAGAGATTAAGTAAATTAATTCAAGATTGACCTTTACCTGATAAAAAGTGTACAATTCTTATTGTTCATTCTTCTTAAGACTTTTATTAAGTGCCTATCACTGTGAATCATTGGTTTGACTGTTAAACTCTCTTCAGAAGGCTCCTTCTGTTATTGTTTCTAGGATTTCATTCTTTCTATTGATTTACCTGTGCAAGAGAAATGTATAAAATCCTATGGAAATCCTCTAATAGAGGAGGGTGTAGGAAACTAAAGAGAAAGATGCCTCCACTGTGTTTCTTCCAATTCTACAATTTAAAATAGAATATTACTATTTTTACCTGCTACTAATTTATTTCACATAATCTTTTTAGAAATTGAGTTGAGGGGGTGTCTGTTATCCTGGGGCCCATTTCAATTGGCAAGTTAATTTGTCCTTTTTTTGGCCTGAATTTTATTGACATGCCTTGCTTCCATGGAGTAACTTCTTCACAAAGTGTTTTACTTTACTGGACTACTGCAATGTGCTCTACATGGGGCAGCCCTTGAAGAGCATTCAGAGACTTCAGCTTGTCCAGAATGCAGCCGCGCGAGCGATCGTGGGTGCACCTTGGTTCAACCATGTAACACCTATCCTCCGCGAGCTGCACTGGCTGCCTATCGGTCTTCGGATACGCTTCAAGGTGCTAGTCGTCACTTATAAAGCCCTTCATGGTATTGGACCTGGGTACTTGAGAGACCGCCTCCTGCCAATTACCTCCCAAAGACCTATTAGATCCCACAGATTAGGCCTCCTCCGAATTCCATCCGCCGGCCAATGCCGACTGGCGACTACCCGGAGGAGAGCCTTCTCTGTGGCTGCTCCGACCCTCTGGAACGAGCTCCCCGTGGAGATTCGAACCCTCACCACCCTCCAGGCCTTCCGCAAAGCCCTTAAAACCTGGCTGTTCCGACAGGCCTGGGGCTAAAGAGCTTTTGCCCCCCCCCTCGAATGGTATGGTTGTTGTGTGCTTTTAAATTGTGTATTGTTTTGTTTGTCTTCTTATCCCTTATCTGTATCCCCTTCCCTGACTTAGATTGTGAGCCGCCCTGAGTCCCCTCCGGGGAAAAGGGCGGCATATAAGTGCAATAAATTCAAATTCAAATTCAAATTTGCATTTCAAAGAAATGGTCTGTTGTTGAGCATCCAGAGAAGACACATCTTAGAAAACAAAGGCAGGTAGGCCCCTCAATAGTAATTGAGGAGAGGGACAAGAGACAATGAGCCTAAAATCAGCTTGTGACTGTGAGGAACTGAGTCAGCCCACATAGTCATAGCAAAGTAAAGCGAAATCAAAACCAGTTCCCAAAGGTATCTGTGGGATGGAAACAGTTGATTTCTGTCCAGTGGTGGGTTTCAAAAATTGTTGGAACCTATTCTATGGGTGTGGCCTCCTTTGTGGGAGTGGCTTGCCACCCATGTGACCAAATGGGAGTGGCTTGCCGCCCATGTGACCAGATATGAAGATGCCGACGACACTTGTCAGAACCACCTTAAATTACCTCACACACAGCACTGGCATGCATAAGAATATGATGTACACTTGTTTTTTAAAAGGCATCTTTGGTTTGCGTTAAAACAACTTCAACACACGCAATGTTCTGATTGCACCACAAACGCAGTAGTCATCCTTACCTTTCACAGAGGCCCTGAGTTTTATAAATATGAGCATGATAGTGTAGAATAATCCTATCCAAGGACCAGTGGTGGGTTTCAAAAAATTTTGGAACCTCTCCTGTAGGTGTGGCCTGCTTTCTGGGTTCACTGGTGGAACCTCTTCTAACCAGTTCGGTAGATTTGACGAACCGGTTCCACCGAATAAGTGCGAACTGGTAGGAACCCACCTCTGTTTCTGTCCCATGGACAAGACATTAACCCAAAGGCCCAGCTTTTCAAAAATTAAATCTCATTTCACTGAAAAATACTGTATGAAACAAAAGGACATCTCATTTGTTGG
This sequence comes from Thamnophis sirtalis, assembly GCF_051295495.1. Taxonomy (NCBI): domain Eukaryota; kingdom Metazoa; phylum Chordata; class Lepidosauria; order Squamata; family Natricidae; genus Thamnophis; species Thamnophis sirtalis. The sequence goes on along the minus strand of NW_028261392.1, from coordinate 58,948,598 downwards.
TTAAGAAATTAGCTACCTCCTGTCCTGCAGAGCACACGTATGTTAAGCTGACCAGGCTATTTACTGTTTGCTGCAAGGACAGTAGACAGATGAATACCGACTGAATGCTGGGAGACAGAGGCAGATTTTCTCCCCCCCCCCTTGTTTTCCTCCTCTAAAGCTAATGTGCATCTTATGATCCGGTGCGTCTTATAGTGATAAAAATGTGGTATATTTTGTGTCAGGAAAACTTTCAAGGTACTTTTGCTCTACATGGGGCAGCCCTTGAAGAGTATTCAGAGACTTCAACTCGTCCAGAACGCAGCCGCGCGAGCGATTGTGGGTGCACCTCGGTACACCCACGTTACACCTATCCTCCGCGAGCTGCACTGGTTACCGATCAGTCTCCGGATACGCTTCAAGGTGCTAGTCGTAACTTATAAAGCCCTTCATGGTATTGGACCTGGGTACTTGAGAGACCGCCTGCTGCCAATTACCTCCCACAGACCCATTAGATCTCACAGGGTTGGCCTCCTCCGGGTGCCATCCACCAGCCAATGCCACCTGGCTATTACCCGGGGGAGGGCCTTCTCTGTGGCAGCTCCGGCCCTCTGGAACGAACTCCCCGCAGGGATTCGGACCCTCACCTCTCTCCAGGCCTTCCGAAAAGCTGTCAAAACCTGGCTTTGTTGGCAGGCCTGGGGGTGATGAGTTCCCTCCCCTCTCGACATGTATGGCTGTGCGACTGTTGTCTACTATTATTATTTGTATTTTGTCTTGTATGTTCCCCTTTTTCCCCCCCTTGAATTGTTCACTGCCCTGAGTCCTCCCGGAGAAGGGCAGCATACAAATAATAAAATACAAATACAAATACAAATACAAATACAAATACAAATACAAATACAAATACAAATACAAATACAAATACAAATACAAATACAAATACAAATACAAATACAAATACAAATACAAATAATACAAATTAAATTTCCATTTCTTCTCCAACATGCCCCCCGCAACCCTATTAATAAGCAATTCCCAGAAAAATCCCTCTGCTTTAAACAAAACCTTGGGAATATGTATCTGTTGAAGCTCTTGCCTACCAGCAATTTCACTCCAAGGCACTACAATGTCATCTACAAATTCTACTGGCACTGAGGCAGCCTCTTAATCACTTGTGGAAGATATGTCATAGAATTATAGAAGATAGCTTCTGTGATGCTGCAGGAAAGCCATGTTTTCAATTGGAAAACATACAGCAATCATCTAGGAGAATATTCTGATTCATCTGGAGGAGCAGCCTGAGGAAGATAGTGGCCTGCATGACGTACATGACACACACACTATACATGTACATGCACATATGCATAGCAATAAATGTACAGGGCGGGGCATAACCTTTTCCTAGGGGGTCACAGCAACACTTGTAATAACAACACAAATAATTCATACACCATTCGAAAGCCCATCAAAAACTGAGTTTATTGACACAATTTAATAGTCAGTATGACCACCATTAGCCCTTCGAACAGCATTCAAACGAGGTGGATAAGAACACAACAAATCTTCAAACAGTTCCGTTCGATTTTCCAGATTTTCCAGAGGGCGGGGCATAACCTTTTCCTAGGGGGTCACAGCAAGATCGACAGCAGTTTACAACTTCCGCGACACCTCATTTTAAAGCCCATAAAAAACTGAATTGAATGAGCTATTAAATGTTAAATTTGTTTCGGTTGAAACTTTGAGAATGAATTTGGAAACTGTGTTGAAAAATCTGGAAAATCGAACGGAACTGTTTGAAGATTTGTTGTGTTCTTATCCACCTCGTTTGAATGCTGTTCGAAGGGCTAATGGTGGTCATACTGACTATTAAATCGTGTCAATAAACTCAGTTTTTGATGGGCTTTCGAATGGTGTATGAATTATTTGTGTTGTTATTACAAGTGTTGCTGTGACCCCCTAGGAAAAGGTTATGCCCCGCCCTGTACATGTGCAGTATAACAATGAAATCTCTCACTGTGCAATTTTTCTCTGTCTCCTGGAAAATATCTTGTGGACTTAAATGTTACATTTCCTCTGCCCTTCTATCAGGTGAGTGTAAGCCATCTTACACAGCCAGCATTTGCACAGTGCTGGCTCAGCTGCTCCCACATCTGCTTCCACAGCTGCCTAGCAGCTCCCACTGGGAAATGTGTCAGGCCTGCCCTTTCTTACCAGCAAATCCTTCTGGTTGTCAAATGCTGCCTTCCTACCCAGCATATTACCCACTTTGCCCATTGCAGCATTATGAAGAACAAATGTTATAGAAAAACATCAAAAGACCAAAAGAAACATATTTATCCATTTTATTTTTCCAAAGTTTAGAAGACAAAGCAGTTGCAACCTTTATCACCTTCAGAAGGAACGATTAAAAAAAAACCAACACTTTTAAAGTGTTCACAACTTTAAAACTTTAAACTGTAACGATAATTTGTATGGTTACAAAAGAGAAGCTCAAACATTGGAAATTGCTCTCTCTATGGTGATCAGGAAGCTTTGCAAATACTCCAGGGAGAAACCTATTTCTCTCAACTTTCTTAAAACTAAGGCCCTTTGCAAACTCTACCACCTTTGGCCCCTAAAAATAGAATGTGTATCCTTTGTGAAGAAATTAAGCAGTACTTAAGAATATCCCAATATTTTAGAAAATGGAACCTTAAAATAAAGAATAATTTAACATCAGTTTTCACAGATTGGAAACCACTGGGTGCACGAATTTGTGTATGTATTTATTTAAAACATTTGTATAGTTGCCAGTCTTAAATTCATGTCTCTAAGTGGCAAATAAGTCATATAAAATAATATTTTTTAAAAAACCTTATAACCAATTTATAATAATCTGATGCAAGAAAGAGTAACTGAAATGCTACCTAAAAATTCCATAAAAGCCATTAAGCATACAATAGCAATAGCAGTTAGACTTATATACCGCTTCATGGGGCTTTCAGCCCTCTCTAAGCGGTTTACAGTGTCAGCATATCACCCACAACAGCAATCCGGGTCCTCATTTTACCCACCTCGGAAGGATGGAAGGCTGAGTCAACCTTGAGCCGGTGAGATTTGAACCGCCGAACTGCAGAATTGCAGTCAGGTGAAGTAGCCTGCAGTGCTGCATTTAACCACTGCCCACCTCGGCTCTTATACAATACAGTATATTGGCCTCCACTAATGTCCTGGCCCTCATGCCTGGGAGTAAAGTCGGTTTTAACAACTTTCCCAAAGGTCAAGATAGCATGGGCCATCTGAATCCCAGGATGGAGATTGTTCCATAGGGCAGTCATTGTGACAAAGAAGACACAACTTCTCAGTCCTGCAAGATGACATTCTTTGACTGAAGGAACATGGAGTATGTCCTTCCTTTTGCATTTGGTGGAATTGGCACAGATGACAGGGATGGACCATCTCACAAGTAACTGGGCTCCTTGCCATGTAAGGCTTTAAAGGCAATAACCAACTCCTTGAATTATACCTGCAGTGTAGCTCAAGCAGTGATAGTGTTTTAGAGCAGTGGATCTTAACCTTTTTGAAACAATCGCCCCCTTAAGCCATTGAGGAAGTTATCATCGCCCCCCCTCCCCCAACATAACCTCTCAATCACAACACAGGGAAATAATTCTTCAATGTATGCAAAGACATTTTTTGTTTTTTTTTTAAATTGTCATCAGGACATATCGATGCAAATAATTGATTTCAAGTCTTTTTTCCCATATCTCAACTGTGTGAAAAATTCTGATGCCACCCATCACTTTACTCCCAAACTTCGTGATACATGTATTTCATTATTATCTTATTTATTCAAGACACTTAAATGCAATGACCACTGAAAACAAAATTCAATTGCAAGAAAATGAAATGCCCGAAAAAAACAGTAACATTTAATGATTTAATTACAGGTGGATTTTAAGACGCAAAAAGAAATATAAAAAGGGCATAAGATCAAACCGCAATGCAGGAACGAAGAATTTCAAGACGAAAACTCTGAAACTAAATTAAGATTCGAGGAAAATATATATTCATGCACACTGTAAAAAGGGTTAAAAAGACACAAAGAAAATTTTTACAGAAGGAAAGCAACGAAAATCAGAGCGACAAATTTAATGCCTTGAACTGAAGGAAAAAAAATATATCTACACAAAAAGTTTACATGAAGAGCACAACAACAAAAAATGAAACCATAAAACCGAGAAAATATAATATCGAACTGGAGTGCATGTTAAAAAAGTACAATACAAAGAGACACAGAGCACAACAAGAATTCAAAAACGAAGCCGAAAACTCACATTGGAATGTGAAAACCAATGCAAGGAAATACAACAATAAGAGTGGAGACAATTATTAATGAAGAAAATGTATGTAAACAAAAAGCAAAAAAAGAGAACATAAATGGCTGCTTTGTGCTTGGTGAGCTGATGCCAATTTCTTGATGTCTGGAACCATTTTTGTTAATCTCATTCTTAAATCGCTGTGCTCAGTGATTTTCAACATGTTCCTTGACTTAGAAAGGATCTGTTGGATGGCACTGAAGGCCCTCTCCATTAAGTAAGTGGAAAGGCTAAAAGAAGTAACTTAACTTCCTCCAGGGGTGGGTTTCTCGCCCCATTCCAACCGGTTCGGTTGGAACAGGGCCGACGGCGTCCTCGTACACGCGCGCGGTGCACGCATGCGTACTAGCATCTGCGCGACGCTCCAGCTGCTCCTGTAGGATCGCGCAGGCGCTGTATGCGTCCTGCGCATGCGTGGAAGCGCAGAACTCGTCAAAACCGGGTAAGGACCGCGGGCGGGTGGGCACGCCCTTCGCCGTTCCCGGAAGTTACTTACTTCCGGGTTCACCGACCAACCGGTTCACAGGGACCGCCGCGAACCGGTTGAAACCCACCCCTGACTTCCTCCCACAATATTGGGTAAGTGTTCCTCATTTTCACCCAAAAAGCTTCACAGCCGTAACTCTGAAAATGTGATTGGGCTTCACAGTTATATTTCAGATCTGTCAGTGGCTCTTGCAGTTTGGGATGAAGTTTTGCAAAGTCTGCTGTGAAAGGATTTAGCACCCAAGTGGGCACTTCCAGATTTATCAGATCATAGAATCTGGTTTCCATCTCTTCTTTTAGTTGCTTCAAGTGGCAGCAAAAAAAACACGTCCAAATCTTCTGCTTGGAGTTGACGTTCATTACCAAGGCTTGGGAACTGATACAGCTCCTGGCGATTCATATTGCTTTGCAAGGAGGTCCAATTTGGAAATAAATGAGCAGATTACTCCTTTGGCCTTAAGGAAATTGATTTTATCTCCTTGAAGCTTTACGTTCACTTCATTCAGCTTGTCAAAAACATCAGGGAGATAAGCTACATCCAGACGTCGAAGTTTATGAGAACTGCTTAGACTTGGATCAATGGATTCAAGAAATTCGACAACTGTGTCAAGAGGTTCGTGGAATCGCCGCAAACACTTTCCTTTTGAAAGCCACCTTACTTCGGTGTGCAAAAGGAGACATTCAAACTCCTCGTCATTTTCTTCACAAAGCTTGTGAAAAAGTTGGTTGTTCAAGGCATTCGACTTAATTTTATTCACAGCGTTAATGATGTAACATATAGACTTGTGCAAACGGCCACTCAAATTTTTTGGGAAAGGAGAGGAGGAAGGAAGGAAGGAGAGAAGAAAGAGAAGAAAGGGGGGTAGGAAGGAAGGAAGGAGGGAGGGAAGGAGGGAATGTAGGAGAGAAGGAAGGGGGAAGGAGGGAGGAAAGGAAGGGGGAAAGGAAGGAGAGAAGGAGAAAAGAAAGGAGGGAAGGAAGGAAGGAAGGAGGGAAGGAGAGAAGGAGAGAAGGGGAAGGGGGGTAGGAAGGAAGGAAGGAGGGAGGGAAGGAAGGAGGGAAGGAAGGAGGGAAGGAAGGAGAGAAGGAGAGAAGAAAGGAGGGAAGGAAGGAGGGAATGTAGGAGAGAAGGAAGGGGGAAGGAAGGAGGAAAGGAAGGAGGGAAGGAAGGAGAGAAGGAGAGAAGAAAGGAGGGAAGGAAGGAGGGAATGTAGGAGAGAAGGAAGGGGGAAGGAAGGAGGAAAGGAAGGGGGAAAGGAAGGAGAGAAGGAGAAAAGAAAGGAGGGAAGGAAGGAAGGAAGGAGAGAAGGAGAGAAGGGGAAGGGGGTAGGAAGGAAGGAAGGAGGGAGGGAAGGAAGGAGGGAAGGAAGGAGGGAAGGAAGGAGAGAAGGAGAGAAGAAAGGAGGGAAGGAAGGAGGGAATGTAGGAGAGAAGGAAGGGGGAAGGAAGGAGGAAAGGAAGGGGGAAAGGAAGGAGAGAAGGAGAAAAGAAAGGAGGGAAGGAAGGAAGGAAGGAGGGAAGGAGAGAAGGAGAGAAGGGGAAGGAAGGAGGGAAGGAAGGAGGGAAGGAAGGGGAGTAGGAGAGAAGAAACGAGGGAAGGAAAGAGGGAGGGAGGGAAGAAGAAGTAGGACCGTTGTAAGATAAGATGGATCTATGGGATGTTAAGAAAGCAATCTTCAAGTATATTGTCAACTGTAGGGAAAAATTGTTATAAATACATATTATTAATAACAGTTATGAGATCATATAATTGTGAATGTATATATGAAATTGATAAAATAAAAATAATTAAAAAAAATTTTTTTGAGACAAGATGTTGTCTATGAACGACGCAATGGACAGTCATAACTCCAGGTACAACCGATTTTAGATGACCTTGAAATTTGTGATATCGTCCAACCATGGATGCAGCTCCGTTGGTTGCACATGCCGTTACGTTTGTCAAAGGGATGTTTTTCTCATTAAAAAACTCTTCAACCTTTTTAAATATTGAAGAACCTTTTGTGTCAGTGGCTAAATTTCGAGCAAATAACAGTTCTTCCATGATCTCCGTTATTTCCGTTGATGAAATGGACATAAGCCAATAACAAGGCTTCATTTTCACGAATCGTTGACTCATCAATCTGCACCATGAATTCTGTACTTTTCAAGGTGTCCATAAGCCTTTCTTCCACTTCAGAAGCCATTTCATCAATTCTTTTTGATACGGTGGCATTGCTCAAAGGAATCAATTGCATGAAAGTGCTTGCCCTGGGCCCCAACATGGTGGCAACAATCTGTTTCACTGCTGACAAAATCAGTGTTTCTCCGATAGTGTGAGGTTTGCCACATTTTGTTATCAACAAAGATACTTCATAGGAACAAATGAGCCCCTTGTCGGCGTTGAGTGACGATTTTCCAAATAACTTCTCAACAGTGCTGTGACTCTCAAACTTGGCCTTTAAGGATTGGAAAAACGATACCGGTTTGTCAGCTTTATCCGAATGAATTCTTACCAAATGGACTTTCAATCGGGAAAGCTTCATCACTTCATTTGAAAATGTTTTCTCACAGAGACAAAACAGAAGCTGTACGTTGGAAGGAGATGGAATGAATCCCAATTTTAGGTATTCCGTCGAATATTGGTGACACTTCCTCTTCTTGACCATGTTGAGAGGTCTTCGAAATGAAAGGCACTAACTGCAAATTAAATTTTTGACTGCACTGGGACACTATGAAACAGACATGGACATCAATAAACCTAGTTTCAACAGTTACATTGACATTACAGCTGACATCACAGGAGACAGTCGCTCAGCATGCAATGTTTCGAAAGAAGTGCTCACCCCTCCATCAATGCCCATTCTGGCCAATGGCGCGCCACTGTATGGGTAGAGTGATAGAGGCTGTTGCGCAATGCGCATGAAGATGAGCGATGCGTATTCACATATGTATGGCATTCTGTATTGAAGCTAGCTGGAGGAACATTTTAAAACACAGTTCAATCCTCTAATAGTGAGCGATCTGATGTTTTTGAACGACAGATATACAGTGGTTCACTATACAAAAAAAGTTTAAAAAGTATCCCCAAAACTTCTCGCTCCATCGCCCCCATATCACCCTTCCATTCTTTTGCCCCCACATTGTCCCTTTTTGTTCCACCCCCCCCCAAAAAAAACAAAATTGCCTTTGGGGGGGTGATATCACCCAGGTTAACAACCACTGTTTTAGAGCATCCAAAATTGTACTGTATGCATTGCCATCTTCTGCACATTTGAAGCTTCTGAGTGATTGTCAAGGGCATTTCCATGTAGAGCACATTGCTGTAATCTGATTAGGAAATGACCAGGGTCCACCAGTCACTTGACCCAGAAAAGGTGCAACTGGTATCCAAGACAATTCTATATAAAGACCTCTTTGAGCAGGGATTATGAGTCCCAGAAGGCTCCTCAGATCCTCACTAACTCCTTCTGGGGAAGTACTACCAATGAAGAATTAAAGATGAAAAGAAATCATCAGATTCATGGGGCCTAAAAGTGTCTAACCACTTGGTCTTGTTAGTGTGCTCTCTCTCTGTCTCTGTCTCTGTCTCTGTCTCTGTCTCTGTCTCTGTCTCTCTCTCTCTCTCTCTCCCTACCTCCCTCCCTACCTCCCTCTGTCTCTGTCTCTGTCTCTGTCTCTCTGTCTCTGTCTCTCTCTCTGTGTGTGTCTCTGTCTCTCTCTGTCTCTCTGTCTCTCTCTGTCTGTATACATATAAATGTATATATTATAAAAAGACCATAATTTTAATATAAAATATCACATTATTATTTTAGCCATGAAATAGAATATTGGATGTGTAAACTCTCTGCACCAAACAATTTTGTTTGACATCATCAAGAACTTCATAGATATTTTGACAAGCGGGTATTCTTTTGCTTCAAGTAGGGGGAAATATTCAGCAGGTAAAAGTCAACTTTGGGAAGAATGACTAGGTGGACTAGAAATACATGCCAACACTATTTGATAATTATTTCAATCATGCCTGAAAATATTAAACCTACCAACCAATCAAACTTCACTGACATTCATTTGTCATGTTGCGCTGTAATTAAGGATGGGCAGAACTGCTGGCTTCTGCTCCACTGAATTTTGGCAGAGAACAGAGTTATTTCCATTGGGCCAGAGGTGGGTTCCTACCAGTTCGCACCTATTCGGTAGAACCAGTTCGTCAAATCTACCGAACCGGTTAGAAGAGGTTCCACCAGTGGGCCCGGAAAGCAGGCCACACCTACAGAAGAGGTTCCAAAAATTTTTGAAACCCACCACTGGTCCTTGGATATGATTATTCTACACTATCATGCTCCTATTTATAAAACTCAGGGCCTCTGTGAAAGGTAAGGATGACTACTGCGTTTGTGGTGCAATCAGAACATTGCGTGTGTTGAAGTTGTTTTAACGCAAACCAAAGATGCCTTTTAAAAAACAAGTTGACATCCTATTCTTATGCATGCCAGTGCTGTGTGTGAGGTAATTTAAGGTGGTTCTGACAAGTGTCGTCGGCATCTTCATATCCGGTCACATGGGCGGCAAGCCACTCCCATCCGGTCACATGGGTGGCAAGCCACTCCCACAAAGGAGGCCACACCCACAGAGTAGGTTCGAACAATTTTTGAAACCCATCACTGCATTGGGCCTACCAAATTTCCACAATGAACCACAGAAGCCTAAATGGCATATATAAATCATTTCACTCCAAGTCAGGTCTTTGGGGAACCAAATAAAACACAATGCTTCACTGGATGTAAATTCTTTGCATGGAAGGGAAGGATGTCTAACACAGTTCCTGTTAAATTCTTATATAACTCTGGCTGAAGTTAGAACTTCCAGTTTGGAGTGTGAGCATGAATTGAAAAAAACTGGGACTATGCCAGTCATGTTGACTTGATTAAACTACACAGGCACCTGTGCCCTATGTATATAGGCTTTATGAGCCATAAACAGTGTCCTGAATTGCACCCAGAAGCAACAAGTGCAGCTGTCCATACGGGCATAGTATGGATTGCTAAATATGGCCATAATAAGTATGCCTGTAACTGCCTGTGCTGCTGAATTCTGAACCAATTAAGCATGCATCTTCAAGGAAAGTCCTATGTAAAATTCATTACAAAAAGTGGGATGATTAACGCATGAGTGACTGTCTGAAGGGGCTCCTGAAGGGAAGGAAGTGAGCATGAGTGACATGAAGCTGTGCATAGGCCTTCCTTATCACCATCAAGCAGGAAATGTAAGTCTATTAAAAAAAAATCCCAGATTGCACACCATTCTTGAATGAGGAAATCCAATCTCACTCAAGATGAAAGATAGAATATCCCCAAATCCAGATCTTGGTAGGATTGAATCAGAGATGGTGTCTTCCAGGCCAAACAGCCTGCAGGCACTTAGAGAGGGACAATCTCACGTGTCTAGCCATGAGTCAGAAAATATAATCAAATATGATCATTCTGCTAATGATGCCAAACTCCGAACTGATGGATGACTGTTGTGCCCAGCAGGAGCCGTTGGAGCTGCCACCAGACTCCGACAGCGAGGGGCCCCATGAGTTGTCTCTGGAGGATGCGGAGGACCCTGGATAGGGTTCCGACTCCGAGCAGGGCACAAAGAGGCTGGTTGGCCACCAGGAGGTGCCTGAGACTTGGACCAGTGGGGAGGAGACAAGGGAGTGTGATCGTGACGTCATGCATTGGAGCAGTGGGGAGGAGACGAGGGAGTTGTTCCTGAATGCCCGGCAACAGAGAGCTAATAGGCATAAGGAACAGTTATGCAGTTACAGGAGATAATTGCCCTCAGCTGGTGGTAATTAGGCTCCTCTCAAGACTATAAAAGGAATGATTGTGCACATGCCCCTTTGCAGAAGTCAACGTAATTCACTTGAGTTAGAGAACTTTCACAGGCTGGATTGCTGCCAAGGTTAGTCTGTGCTGGATTGCTGCCACCATCTTGTCTGTGCTTGGATTGCTGCCAAGGCCTGGTCTGTGCTGGATTGCTGCCAAGGTCCTGTCTCTGTGTTAATAAATCCTGGAAGTATCTTTGTCTCGGCGTGCTTTGGTGTATGACGAGGGGGGTCAGAACAGATGACCTTACCCAATGGGTTGCATGTAGATACTGAATAGGAGGGGGAATAGAGTCTGTAGCCTAGGAATGACCCCCCCTCCACAATCAATATGAAATAGGACTGAACATGAAGAAAAAAGGAACCACTGTAAAATGGTGTCTCCCCATTCCTAACCCTTGAGCCAGTCCAGTGGTTTACCATAGTTGAGGGTACTAAAAGTCACTGAGACCAAAAAGCAAACGGTATGCATCACTCCAACATGTCTCCACTACAGGTCATCTACATACATGACCATAGGCTGTCACTACTAACTCTAGACTTAATACTGACTGAGGTGGATCTAATTCATTCCTTCAGGCTCCTTTGAAACTGCAATTTTATCACTATTTCAACAAACTTCCCTCATCTTTGGGGTGGGGAGGGGACATACCACTGTTCTTATAAGGCAGAACATACCTTCTTCCACTCAAAGAGGAAGACAGCACACCCTAGCCCTAGGCCCAACTGTAATTCACCTTCTTGATCATTTTCATGATTAAGGAGAGACCTGGAACCTAAACTAGTAATACAGAAGATCCTGTCCACTTTCTCATGAATCACTGGTTCAAACTCATCCCAAATGACAACACGAGACCAAAGTCTAGCCACCTTGAGTTGGAGTCCAAGTTGGACCAGATCTGAGCATTGTTTTCTGACAGATAGCCAGAATATTTCTCATGAGTACAACTCAAGTAGCATAATGAAGACTCAAGAGAGAGTGGAGAGAGGAGGTGCGGTGGGAAAACCGTTCTCCCCTTAAAGCAGAGGCTATTTCTGAAGCTGGTTCATAACTTGGGGAAAAACATTGAATTCTGAATCTGTGCTAGAGATGTTCCCAGCCAGTCAGAACAGCTGTGGATCTGACAGAGACACCTGTGGGATCAAACACTACTGAATCCCTACATGCTTAGTGAAACTGTCAGTTTTCAAAGTATTTGGTCTTCGATGCTACACCATATTTCTAACATCAGTAGTTTTACAGCTAGCATCTGGCAGGGCTTGGAAAAATGTATCACCAATCCTTTAGACTAACCCGCTGCCACTGGTTAGATTCTGGTGTTGATCTTTCTCACGACTGAAACTCAAGTCTGAAAAAGCAATAACTGGTTGCTTTGTGACAGGAATAGAAATTTGTCCAACCTGGAATTCACTGTTCTTTCTCTGCTAAATGTCATTTCCCTTTAATTGTGTTTTTGTGTACACCAGCCATTATTAATTTACATTGGCAGCTTTTTTTACATTCAAAACAACCAGGTGAATCCTCTGTTCCCTAAGGAGCCCATTATGTAATCTAGATCAGTGTTTCTCAACCTTGGCAACTTGAAGATGTCCTGACTTCAACTCCCAGAATTCCCCAGCCAGCATTCGCTGGCTGGGGAATTCTGGGAGTTGAAGTCCGGACATCTTCAAGTTGCCAAGGTTGAGAAACACTGATCTAGAGTGAGTTAAATTTTTCAGGCAGAAGAGTCAGAAGGGGAGTGGGGAGAGAAAAATCAGATAGAGAGCTCAAAAATAGAAATGGTACAGCCTCTGTTACACATTATGTGACCTGCGCATTTATAACTGACCCATGGCCACCACCCTGACCGTCTCTCTCACCCCCTCCCCAAAAAGCATTTCCTTTGATTCAAAGTTTTATATCCCACTTTTCCAAAGTAACTAGAATACCAGCAATAAAAGAAACAATATATTAGTAAACATTATCCCTGAAGTCATTATTAACAGGAGGAAGAGGAGGAGGAGGGGGAAGATGCTTTTGGCAATAATTATTTGTACCAGCCTTTTTGGTGGTAGGCATATGCATCTGAAAGGGCAGAGTAGCATTTTATACACATGTAATGCAATGGTGGGTTTCAAAAATTGTTTGAACCTACTCTGTGAGTGTGGTCTTCTTTGTGGGAGTGGCTTGCTGCCCATGTGACCAGATGGGAGTGGCTTGCCGCCCATGTGACCGGATATGAAGATGCCGACGACACTTGTCGGAACCACCTTAAATTTCCTCACACACAGCCCTGGCATGCATCAGAATATGATGAAAACTTCTTTTTTAAAAGGCATCTTTGGTTTGCGTTAAAACAACTTCAACACAGGCAATGTTCTGATTGCACCACAAATGCAGTAGTCATCCTTACCTTTCACAGAGGCCCTGAGTTTTATAAATATGAGCATGATAGTGTAGAATAATCATATCCAAGGACCAGTGGTGGGTTTCAAAAAATTTGGGAACCTCTTCTGTAGGTGTGGCCTGCTTTCCGGGTCCACTGGTGGAACCTCTTCTAACCGGTTCGCTAGATTTGACGAACCGGTTCTACCGAATAGGTGCGAACTGGTAGGAACCCACCTCTGATGTAATGTACTGAAGTAGTAGAAACCCTGGGGTTTCTTTGAAGTAACAGGGAATGCCTGAAAAAGAAATAGTTTAACCCAGTCTTCCTCTTTCTGTGTTAAGTTGCTATTTATTTTGTTTTTCAATGTAGGAAACATTCAAAATGTGAATCATAATTTAGAATTTGAAATGGTAAGGTCAATTTATTTACCTAAAATTTCCATTCCCTTGCTTTAGTTGATCCCACTGAATGTGTAGGTTGGGAATGAGAGAAAACGAACGAAACAATAATGATAATCAAAATACGAAGTGAGGTTGGATTAAATATCACATTTTTAAAAATCACTCACCAATCTTATGAAGGGCATAGGTAGAAAAACCAAATCATTCCAGGTGAATCTGCTTTCATGGGTTTTCTGGTATTCTGCTGGCAAAATATAAGAGGAACGTAAACATGTAATAAACCATATGATACCATGCACATTATAATTCAAAAATTGATGTATGTGTCTGCTCTAAAATAAGAGAACAGATTGTTAAAACAAATTAAAGAAAGGTGACATTTTGATAATTCAAAACAGTTTCTTCTGTTGATAGGTCTATCGGTAACTATTTTTGAAGGCCACTTCAAATATTAGCTGTATGACACACACATACACATTATCACCATAAGCAAAGGAAAGACACCAATTAGTGGTACAAAGTCTTCTCCTATAGATGTGAAGAGTATGTTTTATAAGAAAAATATATACTGATTCAGGATAACAACAGACTATGATAAATCTCACTATGCAGCTTTTGCCTCTGTTTCCTAGGAGAAAAAAATCAACCTAATTCTATCCGGCCATATGTTCTAAAGTTAAAAGTGAATCAATTTTTTCCCCTTTAATCATCAGTCTGAGAAGGGATGTAGCAATGACATCCCAACTCCTACTCCTATGGTAATTGGCTAAATGGAAACACATAGCTTTGATTCTGTGTTTCCCATCCCACTAATCTTGTCAGAATTAAGGAGACAATTATTTGCAGAAGACTGTTAAGTGTTTGGCACTTCTATTGTGGTGAAAATGTTATCCTTAGGCTAAAATAACACAAGGACTTGGATTTCGTGAGAGAAAAATTGTCACTGTCTCTAAATTATGATCATTTCCACACTAGTGATTTATTGCATCTTCTAGAGTCACTCAACCATTGTTGTGCCAAAATAACAGTAATGTGGACAGGCTCTATATCACTTCAATGATAGGTAGGTGACGCTATGAAGAGGTTGTAAGTCACTAGTGCAAAAATGACCTATGTCATCATTCAATCATCGATTGCCTACCCTCCACATGCTTTGAACCCAATTCAAAGGATTGATGCTGATCTTTACAACCTTGAACAACTTGGGCCATAATAACTCAGTAAATCCCTCTATATAACTGGTGATTACAAGAGGATGATCTTCTCAATTGTGAAGTCCTGGTTGAGGAACACCTTTCCTTAGGGAGAGGCCCACCTTGTTTCTTTTAAGCCAGACTAGGTTATTCCACCTTTAAAAAGGATTTTATTAGTAGTATTGATTCTTAGTATTTATTATTGTAATGGATAGAACTATTTGTATCTTTTAATTTTCAAGAGAATTCCAGGCAACTAATGTGATCATTCTTGTCTCACTCTTCTTTATCGCAGAATGCTTCCTGCAGGAATATATAAACCTAAAATGCTAGGTTTTTCTTCCCATCTACAAGTATTTTCTTGCTTCAAAGAAGCAACCTTCTCAATGGCTTCTAAGAAAAATAGATTGTCCTCCATTTCTCTGTACTTAATAATGATTCCAGCAAGCTTCCAATGCTGCAACGTTTCTTTATTCAGAAGGAAGGACTCTTGCCTGACCACCAACACATGGATGATTATTTGAATCACCACTCAGTACTATTTAGAGATGCCCTCTGAAATAATTTGGAATAATTTAATGATCTCCTAGGACTTTCAGAATTGCAAGATTGATGTCAGCCTTCCCAGGTAGACTAGACAGGAAACAACCGGAAGATCTCATTCTACTTTATAGTAGGACTATATTAATATAATCTTGCAAGTTTGAAGGTACAAACCACCCACTGTCTTTTTTTTAATAGGTTGATAAGACAGAAGAATACTTTCTGAGTTTCTTTATCTGCCTGTTATACAGTTGCGGGCTCCTCCACACACCTCCCAAGTTTATTCCTACATCCATTACATACTGGGTCAGCTCACAGTGAAGTAGCCTTGTGTTCATAGCAGTTAGACTTATATACCGCTTCATAGGGCTTTTAGCCCTCTCTAAGCAGTTTACAGAGTCAGCATATCGCCCCCACAGTCTGGGTCCTCATTTCACCCACCTCGGAAGGATGGAAGGCTGAGTCAACCTTGAGCCAGTGAGATTTGAACCGCTGAACTGCAGATAACAATCAGCTGAAGTGGCCTGCAGTACTGTACCCTAACCACTGCGCCAACTCGGCTCATATCAGATGCTATATACCAGGTTGTAAAGGCCATACTGTAATTTACAAAGCCTTTGTAATTCTTATGGATCATTTGAGAAGATACCTAACTGGTAACCTTGTAGGTTTGGGGGAATCACTCATTTGGCAAGGAACCCAGTGATAACTAGTTACACATGCCAATAAAGTTATTCTGTTGCTTTTATCTCCAATCCCTTTGGTTCTTAATTTCAATGGGTCGTTTTCTCAGTTACTGTATATCTCACAAAATCAAGAACAATTTATCCCCAAGAAAATGATGCATTTCTGAATCACATTGTGTACTTCCAATTGAAGACATCTTCTTGACACTTTGTAGAATTCACTTTCTTCCCTCCCTTCCTGACCTTCATCACAATCTTCCCAATCACACTATCATCTGAGGATCTTATGGACATCAAAGTGAACTTGGTTTTGTGCTTTTTTTAAAAATTGATTTATTCATTTATTTATTTGTCATTTTTTTTGAAATTTTATTAATTTCATATATACATTCACAATTATATGATCTCATAACTGTTATTAATAATATGGATTTATAACAATTTTTCCCCTACAGTTGACAATATACTTGAAAATGCTTTCTTACCATCCCATAACTCCATCTTATCTTACAACATTCCTACTTCTTCCTTCCTTCCCTCCTTCCCCCTTCCCTCCTTCCCTCCCCCTTTCTTCTCTCCTTCTCTCCTTCCCTCCTCCTTCCCTGCTTCCTTCCCTCCTTCCTTCCCTCCTTTCTTCTCTCCTCCTCTCCTTCCTTTCCCCCTTCCTTTCCTCCTACCTTCCCCCCTACCTTCCCTCCTTCCTTCCCTCCTTTCTTCTCTCCTTCTCTCCTTCCTTCTCTCCTTTCTTCTCTCCTTCCTTCCCTCCTTCCTTCCCTCCTTGCTTCCCTCCCTCCTTCCTTCCCTCCTTGCTTCCCTCCCTCCTTCCTTCCCTCCTTCCTTCCCCCCTTTCTTCTCTTTCTTCTCTCCTTCCTTCCTTCTTGGTTTTGTGCTTTGTTGCATGCTTTGAATACTTAAGGAGAGTGGAAGGATATGCTCATGGAACCATAAACTATCTAGATATTAATGAGGTTAATTCTGTCACTTTCTTCAATATGTTTGTACCAATGACAGCTCTTCAAGGTAGTCCAGACCAGAAAACCAAAAATATGAATGCTAATACTACTTTTATTATAAGGTTACAGTAATAGAATCTTGCAAGACCGAAAATGCCTTTCCCTTCCCTGCCTTTACATTCCAGGGTACTAAGGAGAGTCTATTCTGAGACAATTACTCGAATTATATTCCTGCTTGGCCTCAGATTTTATTGATCAGATTGTTGTCTATACTGCAGCTCTTCATCCTGTAAGATCCTATAAATTGGAATTGGAATTGGAATTGGAAAGTTTATTTATAGGCCGCCCTTTTCCCTGGGGGGACTCAGAGCGGCTTACAATTCATGGGGAGGGGAATACATACAGTGAGATATAAAACAATACATAATTAAAAATAGAACACAACATTCATCATTCGGGAGGGGACGGATTACAATCTAACCCCAGGCCTGACAGGATAGCCAGATCTTAAGGGCTGTGCGGAAGGTCTGGAGGGTGGTGAGGGTACGGATCTCCACGGGGAGATCGTTCCAAAGGGTCGGAGCTACTACCGAGAAGGCTCTCCTCCGCGTAGTCGCCAGTCGACAGTGACTGGCAGATGGAAATTCGGAGGAGGCCTAATCTGTGTGATCTAATTGGTCGCGAGGAGGTGATTGGGCCTCCTTCGGGTGCCGTTGGCCAAACAATGTCGGCTGGTGGGCCCTCGGAGGAGAGCCTTCTCGGTGGCTGCTCCGACTCTTTGGAACCAGCTCCCCCCAGAAAACCAGACCATACCCACTCTGATGGCCTTCAGGAAAGCCGTAAAAACTTGGCTGTTCCGGCAGGCCTAGGGCTGTTGATCTCACTGTTGAGGTCCGGCCCCGACTAGAATGAATTTATGAAGGATAACTGTTGTTTTAAATTGTATTGTTGTTATGGTTTTTTAAAATATTTTCTTGTAAGCCGCCCGGAGTCCTTTGGGATTGGGTGGCATATAAAACCTTTAAATAAATAAATAAATAGATAGATAGATGATAGATAGGTAGGTAGGTAGGTAGGTAGGTAGGTAGGTAGGTAGGTAGGTAGGTAGGTAGATAGATAGATAGATAGATAGATAGATAGATAGATAGATAGATAGATAGATAGATAGATAGATAGATAGATAAATCCTGGCTCTCAAGGTTATTCTCATGTCCCATTAGACCCAGACACTTTACAGTATGTCAAAAAGTTCTCCAATGATACCTGAAGACTTCCACTAGGTTTTGAGGTTTTGAGGCATCTGTATGGCATATCTCTGTAGAAACTCAAGGACGATCAGAGCCCTTGTGGGCATGGAATGATATAGCCAGAAAGAGCATTCAAAAGGAAGTTATGTCAACCAGAAAAGAGAAATGACTCTTTTGGGGAAACATTCTTTTTGGCTTCATTCTATCACATTATGCCAGTCGGCAATGCGCTATCCTGTCAGCCATGTTTCTTGGCCTCAGCAGCAATTAAGACAAGATTCTGCAGAGAAGCCGTTGCTCATGCAGAGAACTGGGAAGCAAGAATCAGCTACAAGCTGCCAAGGCGGGGCCTAGTCTAGTCCATTAACTTGGTGGATGGCAAATAGGGAGGACTTCCTTGGCTTACAGCCCAGCTTGATTACTTTAAGCTGACAACAGGCCTTTCCATACAGATGCTAATAGGTACTTATAGTAGAAATTGCAAGTAGGGAGGAAAATATTTGCCAAGTTTTGGATGGCTGATTACCTTCATATGGGTGGCAGGGGCAGAAATCAAGCAGCAATTGCAAGTGAAACAAAGCTTTAGAAAAATCACACATCATAAAAATAAAAATTTTAAATGCAAATGATAATTTCCATCTTCCTGAAATGAACAGATTAACTTGTTCGTTTTGATTCTGGTATGAGCATTCCAGCCAAGTGTCAGTTTTCAGATGTTCTGCATGCTTTCATGAAAGATGGAGATGAAGATTTTCACCTCTTCCGTGATATCAGAATTCTGCTTTGGATTGGATACAAAGACCAGAATTGATTAGTGGGGCTGCCCCTGAAAAGTGTTTGGAGACTACAACTGGTCCAGAATGCAGCCGCGCGAGCGATATCGGGTGTACCGAGGTACACCCATGTTACACCCATCCTCCGCGAGCTGCACTGGCTTCCTATCCGTCTCCGAACGCGCTTCAAGGTGCTGGTTATCACCTTTAAAGCCCTACATGGCCTAGGACCCGGATATCTGTGAGACCGTCTTCTGCCACATACCTCCCAACGGCTATAAGATCTCACAGGATGGGCCTTCTCTGGGTGCCATCGACCGGACAATGCCGGCTGGCAACTCCTCGGGGGAGGGCCTTCTCTGTAGCTGCTCCAACCCTATGGAATGACCTACCCCCAGAGATCCGGACCCTTCCCACTCTCTCGGCCTTCCGAAAGGCTACTAAAACCTGGCTATTCCGGCAGGCCTGGGGCTGTTGACCTCATGAATGAGGTCCAGCCCCACTTAGTTTGAGTGCATGACATGTTTCTTTTTAACCTGTTTCTCTTCCCTATTTTTTAATTTTTAGTCTTTTAGAGCTGTATGCTGTAAGCCGCCCGGAGTCATTCGGGATTGGGCGGCATATAAATTCATTAAATTTGAATTTGAATTTGCTTGGGGAAGGAAGGATAGCTGTAAGTAGGACTCCTTGAAGTCTTTCAGAGGAAGGTGAGTTTGAGTTGCATGAGACCTTCTCTTGGTTGAACAATATGACATCATAATAAAAAAATATGGCCAATACGTTTCTTGTGCTATTTTATCTCTGGATACAGAAAGAACATTACAGTCCGTTCTGACCCCCCCCCCCCCCCCTTGACGGCTCGTTAACAAACGCAGACAATCAAACTTAAAAGGACTTTTCTTTATCAGTTTTCAGTTCAAACTGGCTTCGAGCCCAGAATAGCAATAGCAATAGCAGTTAGACTTATATACTGCTTCATAGGGCTTTCAGCCCTCTCTAAGCGGTTTACAGAGTCAGCATATTGCCCCCACAGTCTGGGTCCTCATTTAACCCACCTCGGAAGGATGGAAGGCTGAATCAACCTTGAGCCGGTGAGATTTGATCCGCTGAACTGCAGCTAACAGTCAGCTGAAGTGGCCTGCAGTACCACTGTGCCACCTATCTCTGATAAGAATTCAAAACAAAAGCTTTTACAAACGCTGCCCTTCTTCCACCGTCTCCACGGATCAGATTTACATGAAAACACCAAAGCACTTATCCAAATGTAACAGGCATAATCACGAGTAATAAGCAAGCAGTATTGTACCAGACACGGAGCACACGAAGGAACGACATTGACTCCAGCAGCTAAGGCATGGCAGCTTCCGTCCTTTTATCTCCAAACTTGCTTCTAACCCACCCCAGCTGCATAATGAATCTCTGATCCCGAAAAGACTCACAGCAGAGCTGCTGAGTCACAACACAGCCCATGAGTAGTTTTTGCCTTGCACTTCAAGTGATGGGAACTATTCCAACTGGAAGCAATACTATACAGCTCCCAGTTCCTGGGATTGTAGCAGCCAGCAGTTGCAATGAAACTTCCTTCCTAACCTTCCCTCTTTGATACAGTATTTTCTTCCTGAAGCTTCTCCTATTCGTGCATTAAAAAAAATCACTTTTTTTCTGCCTAATTAATTAATCAAACTTCTTAACCACCACCATCTCTCTCCTAGAGAATAACATCATGAATAACAAAGGTTTGTTATGCAGCAGAGATTGGATGGAAAGGTCTCTGAATTTTTTTGCATCCAAAGAACGGACACAAAATAGAGGATTACAATATACGAGCATATGGTTGGAAAGAAAAACTAGCCATGTATTTTTTTTGTTGTTGTGAAAGGAAAATGTTTATTTAGTCATGAAACTGGTGGAGGAGAAGACATTCAATTATTGATCAGCTTGAAAGGTGAGAAGCGGCACAGATGGTCTGATAGTTCTTACGAAATATATAGAAGCTAATATCATAGGGGGAAAAGACAAGAAGTGGAGCTGGAGGGGGGGGGAAGCAGTCTGTGCTAGCCCTACACTTGGGAACTGTTTCAAAGTCTATATAAATCTGGAAATACTTAAAACAGTTTGGATAAATCTAGTACATATTTTAAGTAAGGTTGAAAAGTATTGGAAATCAGAAAAGTAATCCCCTTTACATGCAATACACCCAGTGGTGGGATTCAGCCGGTTCGCACCTATTTGGGAGAACCGGTTGGTAACTTTCTAAGTAGTTCAGAGAATCGATTGTTGGAAGAAATTTCCTTTTGTTTTTTTCCCACTTTACAGGGCTAATCCTGTAAGGAAGGCAGGAAGGAAACATTCTAGTGTTGTTTCTAGCCTAATCTTTATTGACCTGCTTACAGAAACTGCCTCTCCAGTTAACCCTTATTACCATTGTAACAGCTAAGGCGAAGCGCCCATCGACCTGAGTGACCTTGAGTTGGCCACGCCCACCCAGTCACATGACCACCGAGCCCCACCTACCCAGATGGTCATTAGGGCAGAGAACCAGTTGTTAAATTATTTGAATCCCACCACTGAATACATGTAATCAGTAGCATAATCAATAACAGGCTATTGATCAGTTGAAATATCCTGATATCTTGACAGTCATAATATCTATCTATCTATCTATCTATCTATCTATCTATCTATCTATCTATCTATCTATCTATCTATCTATCTATCTATCTATCTATATATCTCTATCTCTATCTCTATCTCTATCTCTATCTCTATCTCTATCTCTATCTCTATCTCTATCTATCTATCTCTATCTATCTATCTATCTATCTATCTATCTATCTATCTATCTATCTATCTATCTATCTCTATCTCTATCTATCTATCTATCTATCTATCTCTCTATCTCTATCTCTATCTCTATCTCTATCTCTATCTATCTATCTATCTATCTCTATCTATCTATCTATCTATCTATCTATCTATCTATCTATCTATCTCTATCTCTATCTCTATCTCTATCTCTATCTCTATCTCTATCTATCTATCTATCTATCTATCTATCTATCTATCTATCTATCTCTATCAATCTATATCTATCTCTATCTCTCTCTCTCTATCTATCTATCTATCTATCTATCTTTCTAGCTATATCTATCTATCTATCTATCTATCTATCTATCTATCTATCTATCTATCTATCTATCTATCTATCTATCATCTATCTTATATCCATATCTATCTATCTACCTACCTACCTACCTACCAACCTATCTCTATGTATCTATCTATCATCTATCTATCTATCTATCTATCTATCTATCTATCTATCTATCTATCTATCTATCTATCTATCTATCTATCTATCTATCTATCTATCATCTATCTATCATTATCTCTACCACCTCCATAGGGGCTTCTTTCAAAACAAGGGAGAAACTGCTTTTATCCCCACGCCACCACGGTTTTGATTTGCTTTCGTCCATAATGAAAAGAATAATTAATGGATTCCTCTTTGGACAGCACACATGCACAGAAGCTGCACCAAGATGATGGTAACGCAGCCATGCCTTAATCATTAGACATTCCTCAAGAGAACAAGAAAGTTGGTATCCCAAAGGTACCAATTATGCTTGTTTAATATTGATAGCTCTCTCTATAAAAGGCTGAGCTTCTCGTTTTTCACTCCAGAGTAGCTCTTATTTCCATCCTCCTTTTTTCCCCACAAAAGAGCTTTTCAGAATTCAGAATTGGCCCCCTTTGAACTTTTGTGGATTTGTCAGTAAGCAGAGGAGAGAGAAAGAAAAGAAAACCATAATAAATAGACCCCCACAGTAAAAACCACAAAGCTAGAGAGGCCACACATTTGGGACTAACATAACTATTCTGTAGTTTTACTTTAATGTTGCCTTTGATTTATTGATTCATTGTTAATTCCTTACACCAGTGCTTCTCAACCTTGGCAACTTTGAGATTTGTGGACAACAACACCCAGAATTCTCCACCCAGTATGGCTGGCTGGGGAATCCTGGGATTTAAAGTCTGCACATCTTAAATCTGCCAAGGTTTGAGAAAGATTGTTTTGCACTAAAGCAACAAGATGCGGTATGTGCTGATTATATTTTCATTAAAGCATTTAACATGAGGTTAATCATTAAACCACCCAATATGTAACCCCAGGGATTTCAGCTGCTGCCCCCAGAAGAATTGGGACTACAGTTCCAATCAGGCAGGACTCTGGGGAATTCTGAGAGTAGCAATTTCATTGCGTCTGTAGGATGCTGGGTTGGGAAAGGCAGAAGGCATCAGAACTGAATGCTCCCATAAGCAAGAGCCAATGATGTTTTGCTGTATATTGTAAATAGAGGGTTGTTATACTAAAAAGCAAACAATAATTCACTGTTTTTCCGAAGAGCACACCGTGGGAAGTTATCATCCAGCCCTCTCTCAGAAAAATGAAATATCCTAGGAAATATTGAAAAGGCAGAATATTTCTCTGGATATGAAAAGAAAGAAACATGTTTTAAAAGACAGAATAGTTGCATGTAGCTTCCTGCCCATCCCCACTTTGTCAATGGGCCATTAAGAAGGCCAAGCTAGTTCACTTTTACATAATAAAGACTTCTCCCCTTCAGCTCCAGGGGGATGGGATTAAGGCATGATAATATTGGCCCTTTACTCAACTGACCACATGGCATTTGAGAACTCATCCATACCTGGATTCAAAACACAGCCTAGAGAGTAGCCTCTGCATGGCCCCATGGGAGTCTGACAACCAATCAGAATACATTTCTTACACAGGAACAGGAAACAGAGAGGTGGGACTAAACATGTTATAAAAAGCCTAGCAAGCCCCTCCTTCTGTCCTTCTCTTCTTCTCCACCAACATTGAAGCATGTGATCAACTTTTCTGTTCAGGGCTCAAGCCATGTGGTCCTGTCCACCATTAAAACCATATTTCCAAGCAGCCTCCATGTCTCCAGTGTCTTTTTCCCCACTTGGAGCCAAACCCAGAAGGACATTTCTTTCTTTAACACAACACTGAAACAAATGATAAAAATGAATTGGAATTATTAAAAATCCTTATTTAAAAAACAGAAAAAAAACAGTTTAATGAAAATATGCAAAATTACATATGGAATCCCTGTATGGGATTCAACACTTTTCAGAAAGAGGAAGTATTATAAAAGGTTCAGCAATCCCAACATTTGGTAATATAAAACAGCTTGGTTTGCTGCTATTTTTGATTATTTTTCACGGATGAAACAAAACAAAATATTGGGGTTGACTGCATTGCAGTTCTCTGAGAGGTTTATGTGGGAAAACCATTCATTGTTAATCAGTGATTTTTTTCCCTAGCATTTTTGCCATTGATTCAAATAATAATAAAATGTTATGTATTCTTTTAACTATTTGAAATATATAATTTGATTCTTTACGTACCTTAGCTTGTATTTTAATCAATGTGTAATTAAGACATGTTTATAACCATAGGAAAGTTTATAGGTGAGGTATCATGCAGGGTTATTCTCCACCCCCCCCAAGAAATATATTTTCAGAAAGAAATTTTGATTGAAAGTCAAGGCAAAATCAAATATACTGTATCATTAAAAATTATTGTTCTTCACATTAATGAATAATTTAGACCTATCATTATGAGAACTAGGATTTCTTAGTGGGGAAAAAAATTTACAGGAGTTATATTGCTAGGTGCCTGTTTTCATTTCCCTCCAAGAGGGAAGGTGGCACAGTGGTTAGAGTGCTGTACTGAAGCCACATCAGCTGACTGTTATCTGCAGTTCAGCGGTTCAAATCTCACCGGCTCAAGGTTGACTCAGCCTTCCATCCTTCCGAGGTGGGTGAAATGAGGACCCAGCCTGTGGGGGCGATATGCTGACTCTGTAAACCGCTTAGAGAGGGCTGAAAGCCCTATGAAGCGGCATATAAGTCTAACTGCTATTGCTATTGCTATTGCTAAGAAATTTCCTCAGTCTGGTAGATAGATTCATTACCATAGTTACCTCAGAATCTTTTGAAAAGTTCCCAATGATTTCTTGCATTTAGACTGAAGTAAGGAAGGATGTCAGTATCTTTTGCTTCTGGCTGGATATAATATTTACTTCCAGGAGTTTTATTTCTATAACTGTGATGCGTCAGCAGAAGGAAGGAACAGAGGAACAAATTACCATCACAGTTAGGGACAGTGATCCCTAGGAAACGGGGGGAAAAATCCAAACGATATTTGCCATTTTTGGTATAACCGGAATTATCCCCACTTAACAAATGAAATTTTCTGTGAAGCATGCATAGATGTATACATTTTTAATGTACCACTTCAGCAAGTTTCCATTCATTAAAAAAATCTGGAAACACTAGAATGGCTCATATAATATTCAATTTAGCTTGGAGAAAATAGATTCTAGAATTAAACCTGGCAATGCTGTGGTACATATCAGTGGTGGGATTCAAATAATTTAACAACCGGTTCTCTGCCCTAATGACCATATGGGTAGGTGGGGCTTAGTGGTCATATGACTGGGTGGGCTTGGCCAACTCAAGGTCACTCAGGTCGATGGGCACCACCTTAGCTGTTCCAATGTAATGAGGGTTAACCGGAGAGGCAGTTTCTGTAAGCAGGTCAATAAAGATAGGCTAGAAAGAACACCAGAATGTTTCCTTCCTGCCTTCCTTACAGGATTAGCCCTGTAAAGTGGAAAAAAACAAAATGAGATTTCTTCCAACAATCGGTTCTCTGAACTACTTAGAAAGTTACCAACCGGTTCTCCCGAATAGGTGCGAACTGGCTGAATCCCACCACTGGTACATATGTAATATGTTTATGTGATTTCATGTAAGTGTTAAACGTTCATAAACTAATAAAGGTGTGTAATGTTTATGGATACTCTCAGTCGACATGGTCCTGGTTGTCCCAAAAGTGCTTTTTTCAAAAGACAACTGGACTTTCTTTGCTACTTACTTTGTTTGCGTGAAGATTTTTTCACTTGTTTGCTTGAAAAGGTTTCACTTCTTATCTAAGACACTTCTTCAGTTCATGAACTGAAGAAGCTTTTTGCATGAGAAGCGAAACCTTTTCAAGCAAACAAGTGAAAAAATCTTCATGCAAACAAAGTAAGTTATTGCCTTTTGAAAACAAAAACACCTTTGGAATAATAGAAATGTCACTAGATTCCCCAAAATTATGCAAGGCAGCGGCAAAAAAAATGAATCAGATGCTATTATAGAGCTGAGGTGGCGCAGTGGTTAGGGTGCAGTACTGCAGGCCACTTCAGCTGACTGTTATCGGCAGTTCAGCGGTTCAAATCTCACCGGCTCAAGGTTGACTCAGCCTTCCATCCTTCCGAGGTGGGTGAAATGAGGACCCAGACTGTGGGGGCAATATGCTGACTCTGTAAACCGCTTAGAGAGGGCTGAAAGCCCTATGAAGCAGTATATAAGTCTAACTGCTATTGCTATTGCTATTATTTGCATTCAAAATTTTGCCAGAAAAACAAAAAGCAGAGAACTGAGCCACTGAATTCACTCATTTCTTACTTTCATTCAAGAATTCACAAAGATTATAACTTCTCCAAGGAAAACACTGTTATGGTTATAAGGCATATGTGGTTGTCTTCATCCTTGGCAATAGCAACAGCCAGGGATATTTTTGGTGGAACAGGCCAGAGCAAATTAGAAATTTATTAGGAAAGACAAATATACACATTTTTTCAGAGATAACATTGTAATTTTACACAAAAGGTTCATTCACATTCAGAGGCCCAATTGATTGATGATGCTAGTCCATATGACATAGTAAACATACGGAAATCTCTCCTTTTTTTTGTTTTTACCATGTCTTCATAAATTTATCACAATCAAGCCAGCCACAGTTGCTTTGAATATTGAGAGATGAGGGGCTTATACATTTAATAAATAAAATTTTATCTTTAATCCATATCTGTGATCCAGGGGTGGGTTTCTCGCCCCGTTCCAACCGGTTCGGTTGGAACAGGCCGGCGGCGTCCTCGTGCATGCGCGCAGTGCACGCATGCATACTAGCGCCTGTGCGATGCTCCAGCTGCTCCTGGAGGATGGCGCAGGCGCTGTACGCATTCTGCGCATGCGTGGAAGCGCAGATCTCGTCAAAACCGGGTAAGAAACGTGGGCGGGCGGGTGGATCCTTCGCCGTTCCCGGAAGTTACAGGTTCACTGACCAACCGGTTCACGGGGTCCGCTGCGAACCGCCTGAAACCCACCCCTGCTGTGATCACTAAAAATTTATTAGCAATTCCGATTTAAGATTGTGTTTCCTGTTTAAGCACACAATCTGGCGTTATTTCAGGTCCCCTTAGGCGTGTAATCAGCCTGATATTCAGTGACCACTTGACACTTATGGGAACACAATCTTTGTCCTTGAAGCCCCAGGTTTATTTTAAAGGTCCCTTCTTTTTTGGTAGCAGGAAAGTCCACTTCTTCTAAACCAGGTTCTATATCTGCTAGGTCTCTATTAGACCTCTTGGCTCAGAGAGCTAATCAGCCTGAAGAACCGTGGAAGTGAAGGGCCTGCATCAGGGGTGTGATTCAAATAATTTAACAGCTGGTTCTCTGTCCTAACCACCAGCTGGGTAGGCGTGGCTCGGTGGTCACATGACTGTGGGTGTGGCCAACTCAACGTCACTCAGGTCGATGGGAGCTTCGCCTTAGCTGTTACAATGTCATAAGGGTTAATCGGAGAGGCAGTTTCTGTAAGCAGAAAAGGGAGTAATGTCCAAACCTCCCACACGAGTGTCTGAGATCCAAGGAGTAATAGCGGAGACATATAATAATTGATTGATTGATTGATTTATTACATTTATATGCCACCCTTTTCCCTGAAGGGGACTCAGGGCGGCTCACAATTCAATCAGGGAAGGGGGTACAGACAGGGGGATAAAAAAGACAAGACATAACAATACAAAATTTAAAAACACACAACAACCATACCATTCGAGAAGGGGGGGCAAAAACTCTTTAGCCCCAGGCCTGTCGGAACAGCCAGGTTTTAAGGGCTTTGCGGAAGGCCTGGAGGGTGGTGAGGGTTCGAATCTCCACGGGGAGTTCGTTCCAGAGGGTCGGAGCAGCCACAGAGAAGGCTCTCCTCCGGGTAGTCGCCAGTCGGCATCGGCCAGCGGATGGAATTCGGAGGAGGCCTAATCTGTGGGATCTGATTGGTCTATTGGAGGTAATTGGCAGCAGGCGGTCTCTCAAGTACCCAGGTCCAATACCATGAAGGGCTTTATAAGTGACGACTAGCATAATAACCCAGCGATGGTCCAGAGAGAAAGCCAGGAAAAGTTTGAGAGGCAAGTAGGCCACAGGCGGTGAGTAGCGAAAGTTGTAGGGCCAGCCACAGGTGACGGCAGGCCAGCAACACCCATCCGATCACAATGGAGCAAGCCACTCCCACAAAGGAGACCACACCCACAGAGTAGGTTCGAACAATTTTTGAAACCCACCACTGCATACCAGTTGTAGCAATAACATGTTATGAATATTCTCTTTGGAAGTGTTGTGAAGTTAACTGAAATATACAATCTAATTTTAAAAAATGCAGTGACGCCTATTTTAGCAAATGGGTTTATGAATTCCTAATAAGAAAAGCAAAAGTTGTTAACGACCACCTGCATTCTGTTTCATTTATGGTAGCTCTTTGTTGAGCTTCCATTTGATGTCATTTAAGTTACTCTTTTTAAACTTGGTGCTTTCCAGAAGCCTAACATTTTGAGGACTCCAGAGCCGAGGTGGCGCAGTGGTTAAATGCAGCACTGCAGGCTACTTCAGCTGACTGCAGTTCTGCAGTTTGGCTGTTCAAATCTCACTCGCTCAGGGTTGACTCAGCCTTCCATCCTTCCGAGGTGGGTAAAATGAGGACCCGGATTGTTGCGTGGCACGACAAAACCGCGCTTGTCAAAATAGCGGTGATAAAATCGCGTCGCTAAAGCCGCGACGTCATCACCGCGCGTCATCACCGCCGCGACAACAGCGCGGCAACAGAAGGGCGCTTTAAAACGGCGCCGCAGCAGAAAGACAATTTCAATTAAGGTAAGGGTTAGGATTAGGTTTAGGGGTTAGGTTTAGGGTTAGGTTTAGGGTTAGGTTTAGGGTTAGGTTTAGGGTTAGGTTTAGGGTTAGGGTTAGGTTTAGGGTTAGGTTTAGGGTCAGGTTTAGGGTTAGGTTTAGGGTTAGGTTTAGGGTTAGGGTTAGGGTTAGGGTTAGGTTTAGGGTTAGGTTTAGGGTTAGGGTTAGGGTTAGGTTTAGGGTTAGGTTTAGGGTTAGGTTTAGGGTTAGGTTTAGGGTTAGGTTTAGGGTTAGGTTTAGGGTTAGGTTTAGGGTACTGAGTGCTTGGGAATGCGCGGATTTGCCCTCCGCGATTATGTCATCGCGGTAGGGTCGCGTTTTTTCTTAGCGCTTAGAACGGCGCAAATTAGTCTTCGCGCTTATGTCTCCGCGGATAAGGGCTTCGCGGATTTGTGGTGGAACCGGATTGTTGTTGGGGGCAATATGCTGACTCTGTAAACCGCTTAGAGAGGGCTGAAAGCCCTATGAAGCGGTATATAAGTCTAACTGCTATTGCTAATGTTATTAAGGAAGACTGCCCTAAAGAATCCACATGCAATTGCCAAATTTGCAATAGAAAGATTTTCTTCAGTTATCATGTTAGTGGAGGACTTTCGGGGAATGTCCTATTAATTAGTCTGAGTTTCCTTTGTGAGGGCACGACAAAAGAAAAAGACATTTGTGTTCCCCTGACTGGTTTTGATAATGTCCAGCATACAAATATCACTAATAACCAGAGTAAAAAGAAGCTTTGGAGGCTTTGCTTAGTGAAGGACAAATACCAAAAAATGGAAGTCATGTGAAGACTTCTGGGGGGAGGAGATATGGACTATATCTGATAACGGAATGGCATGTGAGAATGACCTTGGGAGACAGGTGAAAGAGATGCAGACTAATCAAAGCAGTGGTGGGTTTCAAAAATTTTTCAAACCTACTCTGTGGGTGTGGACTCCTTTGTGGGAGTGGCTTGCTGGCCATGTGACCTGGTAGGAGTGGCTTGCCGGCCATGTATTTGTTTTCTTTCTTTCTTTCTTTCTTTCTTTCTTTCTTTCTTTCTTTCTTTCTTTCTCTTTCTCTCTCTCTCTCTCTCTCTCTCTCTCTCTCTCTCTCTCTCAGTCTGTGTGTGTGTCTGTGTGTCTGTGTGTCTGTGTGTCTGTGTGTCTGTGTGTCTGTGTGTCTGTGTGTCTGTGTGTCTGTGTGTCTGTGTGTCTGTGTGTCTGTGTGTCTGTGTGTCTGTGTGTCTGTGTGTCTGTGTGTCTGTGTGTCTGTGTGTCTGTGTGTCTGTGTGCCTGTGTGTCTGTGTGGTGTGTGTGTGTCAGTGGTGGGTTTCAAAAATTTTTGGAACCTCTTCTGTAGGTGTGGCCTGCTTTCCGGGTCCACTGGTGGAACCTCTTCTAACCGGTTCGGTAGATTTGACAAACTGGTTCTACTGAACTGGTGCAAACTGGTAGGAAACCACCTCTGAATCAAAGGTAGTTCCCAGAAGGAATGTAGGTATGGCAAACATCTCAAACTTTTCTCACTTTCCTGTTTTCTTAGACTAAACAGACAAGAGGGCAGATGTACTTTCAGACCTGCAAGATTCTGTTAATGCAGTCTTACCATAAAATTAGAGCTTGTGTTTCTGGGTCCGGTTCATGTCTGGACGATCTCACAAGGCTGAAAGAGTCTCCAAGTCCTCTTATGTGAAGACCCCTGAAAGCATTTGAATCTTATGCTGAATCTTATGCTGGAGGAATGCTGGTTACCTAACAAACTCTAATCTGCATGCACAAGATGTTTCTTGCAAGACCTACATAAGGTGTAAACTCACAGCTTGGTTACAATTATATTCCTTGTGACAAAAATGATAGATGACCTGCACTCTTAGACATGATATTTTCATTGGGGCCACATTCTTTTACTTGTTATCTTTTGTGATACTCCTTCTGCACAGGGCCAATCCCAGGTGCTGCAGGGAATTGATTTGGCAGAATTTTCCTCCATTACGTCTCACTTTTGGTGGGTGAAATATCTCACCCAAAAGAAGAAAGTTTAGAAGCAGTGACAAAAAGAAATCAAGTTGAGTTCAGGGAAAAGACTTTGTGGTCAGAAAAAAAGCCTATTCTGCCAGGTTTCCCTTTCAGCAGCTTCAAGCTATTATCTGCATGTATTCAATTACAACGGATTATGTGATATGGGTTTTGTTTCCAGGAAGAATTTTTAGCAATTGATTTTTTCCCTTCCATCCAGTCGCTTCCCACCGGCCCAAAGCCAATCAACTTTTATTTTTCAAGGAAGGAGAAGTAGTCAGAGAATTCATTTCAATATAAGACATTTCACTAGACTAGATCATTGTTGAGCACACTTAACCACTCATTTTACAGAGGAAGAGTGGCAGAAGAAGGAATAAAACTGAAGTGAGGGGGAGGAAAATCCCTACGTATGTGAAGAGCCACTATTTTCTCTTTTCCCCCTCATTTTGGAGGGCTTTTTTTAAAAAAAATGTCAGGCAGAGAACCTCTGCAATTTTCTACTACTTTATCACAAGCAGTTCAAGATATTTTTTAAAGAAAAAAATCTAAACATTTGTTTGTTTATAAGATGTAAAGGCCATCTCATTCTAAATAGAAACTTTACACTTTTAGAAAACAAAAAAGCAGAAGATAGAAAATGAAATTCATGTATCACTAGAGAAAAAATCACGCATATCAAGCCAAAAAAAGTAACACGACAGGACTCAGCAGATACCCTACCTCAAGATCTGACAGAATAACCAAGGAAGTGTGTGTGTGTGTGTGTGTGTGTGTGTGTGTGTGTAATTTTTATTAAAGAGTTTTAAAAAGGAAGATAGAAACTAATATAAAAAAGAAAGCTAAAAATGCAAGAAAAGGGGGGGAAAGTGAAAGAAAATAGAAACGAAAGAAAAGAGCTATTTAAAAAATCCCAATCTTCTTTACTGCAGTTATGACTACAATTATAAATTTACTTCTAACGCTGCGGTTACAATATAGGTCTCTTCACTCTAGAATCTGTCCTTTCTAATCATCAAATCATAAATCATAATTTCATTTTTTTTGTGTGTTTTATGTAAAAAGTCTATAAGGGGTTTCTACTCAACAATAAACTTGAATATTGTCTTGTTTCTGGAAAAGAAAAATCAATTTAGCCACCTCAACAAATTTCATCATCTTCACCAACCACTTCTTCATTATGAGAAAGGATAAATCTTTCCATCTTTGTGTATACAATAATCTTGCTGCAGTTATGTATAAAAACAAAGTTCCATAACATTTTTTTCCAGCTGTGAATTTTGGTCTCAATTATATATTAGTCTTTAAAATCCTCCAAATCAGTGTGTGAATTTTCTAGCTTTTTAGCAGGTTTACCAAGCATGGTAAAATACCCCTTCTTGTTCCTTCATACATTCTGGACAGTTTCATTGGTAATAAATACCAATGATACATCATTTTATAACATTTTTCTTTAAGATTATAACGTAGTACAAATTTCAAGCCCTTCAATCACATATTTCCCATTTTGCTATCTTATATAATAATCAAAACTTTTAGCCCACTTTATAGTACATTATTTCATTGTTCTTTTTCTGTTTTAAATTTCAGCAAATGTTTATGCATTGTAGCAATTGTATGTTCATCATTTGTAACCATTCAATTTTTAAACTCAGTCTTACAATGTTCAGAACTATACATTGTTTGTCTACTTTAAATTTTTCTAATAATTGCAAATAAAAGAACCATTGACAACTATATTCCTCTGCTATCAGTTCTTGATACCTATCCTCCGCGTAACACCTATCCTCCGCGAGCTGCACTGGCTGCCTGTTGATCTCCGGGTGCGATTCAAGGTGCTACTTAGCACCTATAAAGCCCTACATGGTACTGGACCTGGGTACTTGAGAGACCGCCTACTGCCAATCACCTCCACTAGACCGATACGATCGCATAGATTAGGCCTCCTCCGAATTCCATCATCCAGCCAGTGTAGACTGGCAATTACCCGGAGGAGAGCCTTCTCGGGCTGCTCCGACCCTCTGGAACGAACTCCCCGTGGAGATTCGGACCCTCACCACCCTCCAGTCCTTCCGCGCCGCCCTAAAGATCTGGCTGTCCCGGCTGGCCTGGGGTTAAGATTCTGACCCCACTTGAATTGTGTGACTGTTGTGTTTCTTTTAATATGTTGTATTGTCCTTATGTTGGAAATTGTTTGTCCTTTCCCCCCCCCCTTTTTGAACTGTGAGCCGCCCTGAGTCCCCCCAGGGAAAAGGGCGGCATACAAATAAAGGGAAAATTATTATTGAAATTATTGATGTTATTTTACATTTCTCTTGACAAAATTTTAGTATCTGACATTAGTGTAGCCCTTTGTGTTTGCCTGCTATTTCTTGTCTTTGAAATGTTTCTCGCGCTGAGAGCCATAAAGGTACTTTGAGCACAACCTGGGTTTTTATCTACTCCATATTGTCAAAGTGGCATGCCTAAAGGTCTGTGGGAGTGCCTTCCCTCTGGAATGAGCTGCCCCCGGAGCTTCGTATAATCCCCGACCTCCGGTCCTTCCGACGTGCCCTAAAAAGTTGGCTTTTCCGGCAAGCTGGCCTGGCCTGAACAAAATAAAAGAAATGATTGGTTATTGTTAATTTTAATCAAATTTTTTAAAATGTTATTGTTAATCTTAATTGGGTTTGTTTTTTGGATACTCTATCTAATTTTTTTTTAACTTTTGTAATATGTGGTTTTTTTTTTAATGTTGTATGCTGCCCTGAGTCCTTGGGAGAAGGGCGGCATATAAATCCAATAAACAAACAATAAACAAACAAAGAGCCGAGGTGGCGCAGTGGTTAAATGCAGCACTGCAGGCTACTTCAGCTGACTGCAGTTCAGCAATTCGGCTGTTCAAATCTCACCGGCTCAGGGTTGACTCAGCCTTCCATCCTTCCGAGGTGGGAAAAATGAGGACCCGGATTGTTGTTGGGGGCAATATGCTGACTCTGTAAACCGCTTAGAGAGGGCTGAAAGCCCTATGAAGCGGTATATAAGTCTAACTATTGCTATTGCTATAAACAAACAAATCCACATTAAACTTCTCTTTGTCATATCACAAATATCCATACCAGTTTCCCCAAAAAAATATTAACCCCCCTCCCAAAAAGCAAGGATAGAGATCAGCTTGGAAAGCTAGTGAGATAACATAGAATAACTTCTGATCTTCTGATAAATAGATGTGCTACATTTGGCCATTCTTCCTAGCATAGCTATTTTGTATGAGTCCCACAGCATGTCCTTAAAAATATGGAAAGAAATAGTTGTATCTGCGAGGTTGTTCCTGGAAGAATTTTGTTTTTATTTCTAACCTTTCTCCAATCTTTTATCTGGGGAATTGTTTATTGTTTCCCATGCATAACCTGTTTCCACTATCTTTATAAAGTTGCCTTTGCCTTATCTGAACCTTGACATGCTTCTTCTAGTTTGCCAGCTGCTATTGAGATCTTCTCAAAGTAGATCATCTACCTTTCTATTGTAGATGTTGCCCAGTGGGCAAAACCTGATCTTGTCCAACCCCACAAATTTGAACTACTTTGTTTGTTTAAAAAAAAACAACCCAACTAGCCTCCCAAGAATTATCCGTGAAGAGTAAGAAAGAGCAGACATCCATGTCATGAAACCAAATTACAACAAAACACTTTGGGGCTGAGGGATAACAATGTATCTAGAATAAAAATGTTCAATTCAATGGATATTTGATGGTGTAGACACAAAGAGTTTTAAATAAAGAGAGAAAGTGCTGTTATTCTGGCAGAGTACGCAAAGTACTGGCATTTATAAGTCTATAAAAGGTCACACAGAGAGCAAAACCTCTGTGTGAATTCAAGAACTGGCAATTTTGCTTAAAGCAATAGATTTCAAAGAGATTTCTTTGGCTGTACAGTAATGGGCATGGTTTGAATTTTTTTTTTTATTCCCAGCATTCCTACTTTTACACACAGCCCACAACAAATTGTTTCTCCTGAATCAAAGCGATGGCAGAGTTCTTCTGAAGCCAAACTCTTTAAGAAACACTAAGACACGGGAATAACATCAGTCACGTTCTTGACAGTGCTTTGCTCTTTTTCAGCAAGAATCATTTCATCCCTTAAAATACATTTCGGTAATAGCAAATTTTAAATATATAAATTTGAGAGATTTATTTATTTTATTCATTTATTCGTCATATTTATGCAGCTGCCCATCTCACAATCAAGTGACTTTGGGCAGTGTGCAACATAGATGGAATTATTCTAGCATGAGGCCAACACAATTCATCATTCTCACTAATATTTTTGACAATGTCAAAATAGTCAGCTTTTCTCCCATTCATCTTGGTTTGCAGAATCCCCAAGTGGCTATTTACAGCACCAGATATCTTGGTAAACTTTATCTAAACATTGCATTGTGCAGAAAGTTCAGACCCAGGGCATTTTTGAATATTATTCATTTATGGATAGTTTGGAAATGTGGAACTTGGAATTCGAAGCCAATGCACACACATATTATATTATATTAATTATATTATATTATATTATATTATATTATATTATATTATATTATATTATATTATATTATATTATATTATATTATATTATATTATATTATATTATATTATATTATATTATATTATATTATATTATATTATATTATATTATATTATATTATATTATATTAATTATATTATATTAATTATATTATATTATATTATATTATTATATTATATTATATTATATTATATTATTATATTATATTATATTATATTATATTATATTATATTATATTATATTATATTATATTATATTATATTATATTATATTATATTATATTATATTATATTATATTATATTATATTATATTATATTATATTATATTATATTATATTATATTATATTATATTATATTATATTATATTATATTATATTATATTATATTATATTATATTATATTATATTATATTATATTATATTATTATAGATACAGATACATATACATATACATATACATATACATTACATATACATATACATATACATATACATATACATATACATATACATATACATATACATATACATATACATATACATATACATATACATATACATATACATATACATATACATATACATATACATATACATATACATATACATATACATATACATATACATATACATATACATATACATATACATATACATATACATATACATATACATATACATATACATATACATATACATATACATATACATATACATATACATATACATATACATATATATATATATATATATATATATATATATATATTATACATGACTCTGGATGGCTTAAAAACCAATAGTCTAACCAATTTAAAGACTGTAATAAAAATGGTCCATTGGAGGGGAGAAAAAGTACACACATCTACTCAATAATTAATACTGTCTCAATACTCAGTTTTCTTAGTCTTTGTTAATCCCAGCATATCTAGAATGGGCAATTATTCACTGATGATTCAGCATTAATTGTGTGTGTGTGTGTGTGTGTGTGTGTGTGTGTGTGTGTGTGTGTGTGTGTGAGAGAGAGAGAGAGAGAGAGAGAGAGAGAGAGAGAGAGAGAGAGAGAGAGAGAGAGAGAGAGAGAGAGAGAGAGAGTGTTTGGCAGGTGTGCATCTGAAGATACATCCAAATATGAATAAAATCAATATTTTAAGATTTTTTTTTGTTTCTACTATTTAAAGTTAAAATCTTTTAAAAATTAAAAGCAGATTTTAAAAACTCTTTCTTATTGCCCTAGGCCTTTCTAAAGTCTTTTATGCCTACTCTTTCCATAATGGTTATAACTCTTGCATTGCAAATAGCAGGTGGCTGTTTTTGAAACCTAGAAATGTTTTTACTGTTTTCTTATCCTGAGCCTCCTATCTTTCTCTGTGTCTTTTCCCTTTAAAAGACTTTTACTAGTGTTCAGTTATACCATTTTTCTAGCAACCTCGGGTGGAATATTGTTACTAGTAGTTCCCCTATAACCCTTAGGTTGGTTATTGAAAATGCAAAGGTCTACTAACAGGTCCTAATCTCCCTTCTCTTCATTTTTATCTTTAGGAACAAAATAGGAAAGTTTATTTATAGGCCGCCCTTTTCCCTGGGGGGACTCAAGGCAGCTTACAATCCATAGGGGGGGGAACACAAACAGTAAAACATATAACGATACATAATTAAAAATAAAACACAACATTCATTCATTCATGTGGGGACGGATTACAATCTAACCCCAGGCCTGACGGGATAGCCAGATCTTAAGGGCTGTGCGGAAGGTCTGGAGGGTGGTGAGGGTACGGATCTCCACAGGGAGATCGTTCCACAGGGTCGGAGCTACTACCGAGAAGGCTCTCCTCCGCGTAATCACCAGTCGACACTGACTGGCAGATGGGATTCGGAGGAGGCCTAATCTGTGTGATCTAATTGGTCGCAGGGAGGTAATTGGCAGGAGGCGGTCTCTCTCAAGTACGCAGATCCACTACCATGAAGGGCTTTATGGGTGGTAAGTAGCACCTTGAAGCGCACCCGGAGATCAACAGGTAGCCAGCACAGCTCGCGGAGGATAGGTGTTATGTGGGTGAAACGAGGTGCACCCACAATCGCTCACGCAGCCACAAAATATGTGACTTCTCTATAGTAATATCAAAAAACCCTGATTTTCCCCAGACCCAACCTTCTTAATATCTAAGAAATGACTATTATAACCAGCTGAATGACTTTGGGCCAGTCACTTTCTCTCAGCCAACTCACCTCACAGATTCTGTTGGGAGTATACTCCTAGTGTTGGGTAGGCAATATATATACATACATACATACATACATACATACATACATACATACATACACACACACACACACATACATACATACAACAAATGGTCATTGTTGCTTTAAATGAGTGGATGTATTTAACAGCTGTAATTAACTTTACTATAAGAAGGAGTCAAGACAGCTCACTCTCTCTCTCTGCTTGTCCTATGCTTGATGACTGGAATGTGAACTGCGACTGTAAGCTATTGTTTGTTCTTCGAATTGTGTTTGGACTAATATCTACTATATCACTGCTTGTGAAGCAGTTAGCAGTAGTAAAGCTACTTGTTTTTGCTAGCAGTGTCTGCAACTCTATTCATGTGTTTCTACTAGCAACCTTCTTTCTCTCTAGCTGTACATTCCGCTGTACTACTTTCTGTCTCCCAACGGAGATACCCCTAACAGATTCCTAGTGTGGAAAAATAGGAAGAGGAAGGTCTACTAGACATGGTCACCATCCTGAGCAGAGGTGGGTTCCTACCAGTTTGCACCTATTCGGTAGAACCGGTTCGTCAAATCTACTGAACCGGTTAGAAGAGGTTCCACCAGTGGACCCGGAAAGCAGGCCACACCTACAGAAGAGCTTCCAAATTTTTTTGAAACCCACCACTGGTCCTTGGATATGATTATTCTACACTATCATGCTCATATTTATAAAACTCAGTGCCTCTGTGAAAGCTAAGGATGACTACTGCGTTTGTGGTGCAATCAGAACATTGCGTGTGTTGAGGTTGTTTTAACGCAAACCAAAGTTGCCTTTTAAAAAACAAGTTTACATCCTATTCTTATGCATGCCAGTGCTGTGTGAGAGGTAATTTAAGGTGGTTCTGACAAGTGTTGTCGGCATCTTCATATCCGGTCACATGGGTGGCAATCCACTCCCATCCAGTCACATGGGCAGCAAGCCACTCCCACAAAGGAGTAGGTTTGAACAATTTTTGAAACCCACCCCTGATCCTGAGTTATACAATAAAGGCAAGATAAAATAAAAATAAAAATAAATAATTCAGACTACTTCTGATACAAATTTGAAGAACTCAGCCCATCACTGGTTTTATGGTTTATAA
Source organism: Thamnophis sirtalis (assembly GCF_051295495.1). Taxonomy (NCBI): domain Eukaryota; kingdom Metazoa; phylum Chordata; class Lepidosauria; order Squamata; family Natricidae; genus Thamnophis; species Thamnophis sirtalis. The sequence goes on along the minus strand of NW_028261392.1, from coordinate 58,909,746 downwards.
AATTCTTAATATACTTTTAAGCATGCAAGTTGTTCTCGTTTAGTGATTGCCTTGCTCAGTGGCCGTCTGCGGTTACAACAGTGATGTGAAAGCCACTAAAACCAGTCCTCACGTTTACAACTTTCATAACTCTGTAAAGCAAATGAAAACTGAAGTAAAGTCACAAGCACAACTGTGGCTTTACTTAGTGACTGCTTCATTGAATGACCCAGTTGCTGGTCCCAGTTATGATCACTTAACAAGGATTACCTATACTGTATATACAGCATGCCATATATATTTCTCCCAGGGCCCTTCATAAATATGACAGATCTCCAGAAATTCTTTGGGACAAATATACACTTGAGTATATAAGACTTGTATGTGCTTCATTCCCCTTGATAAAACGGGCGGGTTATACAGGCATATCAATTTGGCTATCTGCAAAGTGTTGGAGATGTAGTCAGCAGCCTTCTTAGAGCTGTGAGATTTTTCCCTGCCTGCCCCATGCCCACCCCCCCCCCCGGCCCTCAACTGCATTGCTTGACACAGCCTGTGAAGCTCTGAGCCAAGATGAAAGGCTGGCACAATTCCCCCGTCTCTATCTCCTCCCCATCTCCTCCCAAAAGTACTGTACAGGTGGTAAATGAGCTCCCTTCCCTTATTAATTGGCAGACATGAATGTTTTCCTGCTGTTCAGGCTGTCGCAAGTGACTCTTTTTCTGCTGGTGAGCCTGCCCTTTTGTCTTCGTAAAAGTGCTGAGGGCTTTTTCCTAGACATCTTTTATTCCCTGGAAGCTCCTTCCATTCAAAAGGAGTTTGAGGAACCCATCATGGCAGATCTTGGAGAGAAAGGAGCTGTGACTAATGAATGCAACTGAAAAGCCTTTCTTGCAATGTCCTTTTTTTTAATTTGGCTTTGCCAGCGAAACACATGACAGAGAACCTCTTCCTTGTAGCAAAACATGGGAACAGAAAGGCAGGACAACAGGAGAATCTGGGTTTAATGAACTGTAAAGCAGGCATAGTATCACAGCAAGAATAATGAAAGATGATAGATAGATGATAGATAGATGATGATAGATAGATAGATAGATAGATAGATAGATAGATAGATAGATAGATAGATAGATAGATATGATAGAGAGAGAGATAGAGAGAGAGAAAGAGATAGAGAGAGAGAGAGACGATAGAGAGATAGATAGAGAGATGATAGATAGATAGATAGATGATAGATAGATGATAGATAGATGATAGATAATAGATAGATAGATGATAGATGATAGATAGATAGATAGATAGATAGATAGATAGATAATGATGATGATAGATAAATAGACAGACAGACAGACAGATAGAGAGAGAGATAGATAGATGATAGATAGATGAATGATAGGTAGGTAGATAAGTAGGTAGGGGGAGAGAGAGAGAGAGAGAGATGATAGATAGATGATAGATAGATGATTGATAGATAGATGATAGATAGATAGATAGATAGAGAGAGAGAGAGAGAGAGATGATAGATAGATAAATAGATAGATAGATAGAGAGAGAGATGATAGATAGATAAATAGATAGATATGATAGAGAGAGAGATAGAGAGAGAGAAAGAGATAGAGAGAGAGAGACGATAGAGAGATAGATAGAGAGATGATAGATAGATAGATAGATGATAGATAGATGATAGATAATAGATAGATAGATGATAGATGATAGATAGATAGATAGATAGATAGATAGATAATGATGATGATAGATAAATAGACAGACAGACAGACAGATAGAGAGAGAGATAGATAGATGATAGATAGATGAATGATAGGTAGGTAGATAAGTAGGTAGGGGGAGAGAGAGAGAGAGAGAGATGATAGATAGATGATAGATAGATGATTGATAGATAGATGATTGATAGATAGATAGATAGATAGATAGAGAGAGAGAGAGAGAGATGATAGATAGATAGATAGATAGAGAGAGAGAGAGAGAGATGATAGATAGATAGATAGATAAATAGATAGATAGATAGATAGATAGATAGATAGATAGATAGATAGATAGATAGATAGATAGATAGATAGATAGAGGGAGGGAGAGAGAGAAAGAAGGATAGATAGATAGATAGATAGATAGATAGATAGATAGATAGATAGATAGATAGATAGGTAGGTAGGTAGGTAGGTAGGTAGGTAGGTAGGTAGGTACGTAGGTAGGTAGGTAGATAGATAGATGGATAGATGATAGATAGATGATAGATAGATAGATGATAGAGGGAGAGAGAGAAAGAAAGATAGATAGGGAGGGAGGGAGGGAGGGAGGGAGAGAGAGAGAGAGAGAGAGAGAGAGAGAGAGAGATAGGAGAGAGGGAAGGATATCCCCAACATGAGGCAGCAGTGGCCAGAAACAGGTAACTAAAATAGCCTAATACTAGCAGCAGCCAGCTGTGAACCTAAAGTAAAGAAGTACAGGGATAAACACACCTTAAACATGCCACCTGACAACGCAATAATATATCCAATAATTGTACCAAATCAGCCTTTCCCTACCTAGCAGTTTGTAGGCATGTTGGATTTAAATTCCTGTAATTCCATATCTACAAAAATTCATAAACTACTGTAGTTAGAAAGGTGGGATTTGGATTCAAACCGATGGCTATTGATTTGAATCTGAGTCAAGCAACTATGTACAGTAGTACTAAATGAGTACCAGGAAGACAGCAAAGAAGAAATTAAGGAACTGGGAAAGCACTTGCTTTCATCATATTTGAAACTCATCATATTTGAAACTCATTAACAGTTTGGGGGAACAAATAAACGATATTTTGCTGCTGTTAAAATGTGGGTGGTGGTGACTTAAAGGATTTCACTGGAACTAGTCTTAACGGATTTCAGCTGGAACCTAAATTTAACTCTTTAATTTGATTGGATAAAACTCTACTATAAAAATGTATTCAGTGAAGCTCTATTAGTGAAAACATAATAAATAACTGGATTTATTTTTAAGTGCTCAGCATTACAAAACGGAAACGCAATTGGTTCAAACCGGAGAGCCACCTTTCCTTAGTGACTTCACAGCCCAGTTGTCAAAGGATCTAATTTGAAGGCCAGGCTTATTGGGGCTTACTCAAAGTCATTCTGTTTCAGCCTGTCCTGCCTTACCAAGCTGTGGAGAAAATGGGCTGTGACGAGAGCCGCCTTGTGTTTTTGAAAAGTGGAGAAGAAAAGTGTTTAATCCCAAGTGGTAACTTAAAAGGTACTATAATGATCTTGCCTACAGTTGCCACGGAATGAATTCTGGACACCCACCTCCAGCTGCATCACCGCCACAGAAAGAAAATAAAGGTTCAGGAGAAAGATTTTGACACAGCGCTCTGCCTCCCTCCCTCCCTCCCTCTCTCTCCTATTCCAACTGGATGAGTTTGTTTATATGAAATGCTCTAAGAAAATATGAGTTGCCCACACCCACCCATCTGTAGTACTGCCATCCATTTTATAAACAGAAATCATTCTGGCATATATTGATCCAACCCTTTCCCCAAGTATAAAATGTAGAATATTCCATGTTAAAGAGATGACCTTTCAGAAACAAGTGTACAACCTGAAGGGAAATTGTCTGGTCACTGAATAATAAACAGCTAGCAATCGGCAGCATTTGCTGCGGTTAAAACAGATTGTCTGGAAAATCCTTTAAGGAGGGGAGATCATCTAAAGTACAAAAGGTCTTAAAGACTCTTAAGACCGTTTGTTTATTATTTACTTATTGTTTTATCTTAGAGAATAAAATGCAAAACAGTAAAACAAGCAAACAAAGTGAAAGAAAACAAAAGGATACATTCAATCCTAATAACAAAAATGAAAAAAAAAATAGTGTACAAAAAAAAGAGAAGAAAGTCAAATATCCACCAACACATGCAGTTAAGGGGCTTGTGCAGTGGTGGGTTTCAAAAATTGTTCGAACCTAATCTGTGGGTGTGGCCTCCTTTGTGGGAGTGGCTTGCCACCCATGTGACCGGATATGAAGATGCCGACGACACTTGTCAGAACCACCTTAAATTACCTCACACACAGCACTGGCATGCATAAGAATATGATGTCAACTTGTTTTTTAAAAGGCATCTTTGGTTTGCGTTAAAACAACTTCAACACACGCAATGTTCTGATTGCACCACAAACGCAGCAGACATCCTTACCTTTCACAGAGGCACTGAGTTTTATAAATAGGAGCATGATAGTGTAGAATAATCATATCCAAGGACCAGTGGTGGGTTTCAAAAATTTTTGGAACCTCTTCTGTAGGTGTGGCCTGCTTTCCGGGTCCACTGATGGAACCTCTTCTAACCGGTTCGGTAGATTTGACGAACCGGTTCTACCGAATAGGTGCGAACTGGTAGGAACCCACCTCTGAGAGCTACCATAAATGAAACAGATGATGGAGGTGGTCCTTAACAACTTTTGCCTTTCTTATTAGGAATTCATAAACCCATTTGCTAAAATAGGCGTCACTGCATTTTTTTTAATTAGATAGTATATTTCAGTTAACTTCATACATGCCAATTGCATGCAGTTTTTAATCACCAATTAAGACTTTGGAAGAGGCAATGCTGGGCTGGTGAGAAACTGAGAATCACAACTGTGGCATAGCATGACAAACAACCGGAAATAATGTTTTCTGTTGTACAGCATAACTTTTATAATTACTTTGAAGCTGTTTTTTTCATCCCTCAAAATTTGAGGAATAAATCAGTATAAGCAGAACTTATTCAACAATGCTAAAAGCTCTGCCGTTATCAGTCAAAAAACAATTTTTGCATAGCAATGGCAGTTCTCCAGGCCCAGTTGAAGTGGGCCAGATCTTTAAGCAAGGACCTCACAGGACCATGATTTTTGACTTCCTGCCTGTTCCTCCATTTTCTTTGCTTACAGGAAACCTGTAAGAAAATTGCAATCACATGACCATGGAGACACTGTGATGGCTGTAAGTATGAGATCCAATCATAGCTATCTGTTGTGGCCCGGCAGGAGCCGTTGGAATTGCCGCCAGACTCCGACATTGAGGGGTCTTATGAGTCGGCCTTGGAGGAGGTGGAGGACCCTGGACAGGGTGTCGACTCCGAGCAGGGTGAGGAGAGACTGGTTGGCCACCAGGTGGCGGCAGAGCAATGGATCAGAGGGAGTGTTCAGGAAAACATTTGGGAGTTGTTTCAGGATGCACGCTGGTGCAGGGCTACTCAGCATAAAGAACAATGGAATAACTACAGGAGGTGATTACGAGCAGCTGATGCTGATTAAGATCCTCTCCTGATTATAAAAGGGACTGCTTGTGCCATGCCCTGGTTGCAGGAGTCAATGTTCTCGTTCACGTTCATGATTCAGAGAAACCAATTTGGATAAGTGGTTTGCTGTGAGAAGCTTGTTTAATTGCTGCCAGAGAACTTATCTCTTTGTTTATTTTGGCTTGCAGCCAACGAGAGTCTGGACTGATTAAAACATTCTTTTGTACGTCTGTTTTGGCTTTCGTTCCTGGATGGAGAAGGGGGGGGTCAGAACAGCTATCATTTGTTCAACACTGTCGAACAACCAACTTAATTGAGGACCAACTGTAGCTTGATAAATGCAGCTCCATTTGAAATATCATGTATAGCTTCTTGCCAATGCCTCTCAAACAGACGTTGAAGAGCTGGAAAGGATGCAAAATCACAAAATAGAGATTTCAGCACCAGGAAGAAAGGCTATAAGAATTCCAGAAGCAATAATATGCAGTAGTTTTTCTGCTTCTTTATTAATATTAAAACCCAAGATCCCCCAGTGAAGCTGAGTGAAAAAGAATCGGAAGAGATCAAAGGAAGTACCAGTTAAAGCTATATTCAGTTCAACTGGAGAATTCATTACTATACGGATGGTGCACTAACCTAGACACAGTTTTAAAAGAGGGCTGAAAATAAAGTTGCCCATATCTGTTTTCATGATGGCTACAATAACAGAAACTATTTGCCTTCCTAGTTGCTGGGATTTTATCATCTTTCATACACTAGTTTTCACTAATCCACCTTGGGGGTTCCAAGATGCAATAAATTGGATATCATGGAAATAGTCAAGTCTTTTGCTCTGAACAAATTTAGCTTCTCATAATTCTCTTAGTCGTCACTTATGAAGCCCTTCATGGTATTTGACCTGGCCTGCTGCCAATTACCTCCAATAGACCGATCAGATCAGATCCCACAGATTAGGCCTCCTCCGAATTCCATCCGCCGGTCAATGCCGACTGGCAACTACCCAGAGGAGAGCCTTCTCTGTGGCTGCTCCGACTCTCTGGAACGAACTCCCCGTGGAGATTCGAACCCTCACCACCCTCCAGGCCTTCCGCAAAGCCCTTAAAACCTGGCTGTTCCGACAGGCCTGGGGCTGGTGAGATTTGAACCGCCGAACTGCAGATAACAGTCAGCTGAAGTAGCCTGCAGTACTGCACTCTACCCACTGCACCACCTCGGCTTGGTTGTTGTGTGTTTAAAATTGTGTACTGTTATGTTCGTCTTTTTATCCCCTGTCTGTACCCCTTTCCCTAACTGAATTGTGAGCCGCCCTGAGTCCCCTTCGGGAAAAAGGGTGGTATATAAATGTAATAAATCCAATCCAATCCAATCTCTTATCTGAGTAGAATATGACAATTTCCCCCCATAATGTCACTTCAGATAAAATTCTGCAACAGATCTAAGTTCAGTTTAGACATGTTTTTCCCCCAGTTTTATTTTCTTTAATCCTTTTTTTCTCGTCAATGAATTGTATCCTGATGTGACCTCATCTCTGCCTTTGAGTTGCCTCTTCAGATGCTCCCATTTCTTTTCTCAGAAGTCATGTTTAATGGATAGATGTCCCTGCCTTGCATTATGCAAAGTTGTTCGAGAATTTGTGTCTTTGAAAAATGCATGGAGGTTGACATTTCTTTGTTTGCTTTTTTTAATAGAGTCATGGGGATCTGGAATAACAAGTGGAGCTTAATGCATCCTACAGCAAGATTCATGCATTAAGCACTTGTTGAAGGGTAGAGTAGATAAAACACACACGCTGGGCAATTTTTCTGTCGTAGACACATCTAATGTCATGGAGGTTTCCCCCCCCCTTGGCTCTGACTTGAAGATAAAAAAATTATAATATTTTTCAATATATCTCCAAAATGGGCTATTCAAATATTGCTGGAAAACCTCATGCATTACTCAAACAAATATGAAATGGATGAGGAAGAAATATCTGGGATAATTTGTGCACCAGGTAGCCTCTGGCTAGAGTAGAAAGATAATATGAGCAGAACAGCCATTCCAGAATGATATCAGACAGAATCTTTTTACATTTAGAAGAAAGGCAGAAGAGGCAGAATAGCTTAGACAGAAACCAAGATAAAGATAGCTTACAGACATATTAGTTTTACAGCATCGGTGTAAATAATAGATAGTATTGTGAATGTAAAGAATGCACAATAATGCAAGTAAATAATCCATCAGTGCAAAACCAGAAGAATCCAGATTCAAACCATTGTTTAGCCCCGAATTTCATAGAATTAGCAATAGCAATAGCAATAGCAGTTAGACTTATATACCGCTTCATAGGGCTTTCAGCCCTCTCTAAGCGGTTTACAGAGTCAGCATATCGCCCCCACAGTCTGGGTCCTCATTTCACCCACCTCGGAAGGATGGAAGGCTGAGTCAACCTTGAGCCGGTGAGATTTGAACCGCTGAACTGCAGATAACAGTCAGCTGAAGTGGCCTGCAGTACTGCACCCTAACCACTGAGCCACCTCAGCTCTTAACTTGCACTCAGCTCTTAAGTGTGCAAGTCTTAATCATAGAATGTGTGAATTGGAAGGGACTCTATAAGTTATCGAGCCCAAACATCTTCTCAGGGCAGGAAACCACCAGAACATCAATAACAGATAACCATACAATACCTGCCCTCTTGAAAATCTCCAGTAAGGGCAGTCTAGTACTGTTCTACACAGACAATTCCACCACTTCACTATCTCAATTTCCTCCTAACATTGATTCTGTCCAGATTTCGGTTTCAGCAGAAAACCGGTCCTTTCTGACAGTGAGAACAATCAACCAATGGAACAGAAGTTGCCTTCAGAAGTTATGGGAACTTCATCGCTGGAAGCTTTCAAGAAGAGACTGGACTGCCATTCGTCAGAAATGGTGTAGGGTCTCCTGCTTGGGCGATGTGGTTGGACCAGATCAGTGGTGGGTTTCAAAAATTTTTAGAACCTCTTCTGTAGGTGTGGCCTGTTTTGTAGGAGTGGCTTGCCAGCCATATGACCTGGTGGGCGTGGCCAGCTTGTAAAATGTGGTGAAACTCATTTAACAACGTTCTTGCTTAGCAACCAAAATATTGGCTCAGGAACTCTGGCATTGAAGTGTGCAAATCTTAAAGCTGTAAAGTTACAAGAACCTTGCACCCCTAACCCTTTAGAAAATAAAAACCCCAGGGGTGTTCAAAGTTGACAGCTTTAAGACTTGTGGACTTCAACTCCCAGAATTCCTCCTCTCTTTCTTCATCTTGATGATGGGCGGATGGGCGGGGGGAAGGAGCTGGAACTGGTTCTAAACGGCACTGTAGATTTGTGGAACCTCTTCTATAGAAGAGGTTAGAACTGGCAGGAACTCACCCCTGGACCAGATGATCTACAAGGTCCCTTCCAACTCTGTTAATCCGTTATCTTGCATCTGACAGCCTTGCAAATATTAGTGGATGGGTATCACATCTCCCATCGATATTCTCTTTTGCAAGTTAAACATGCCCAATCTCTGCAACTGTTCTTCCCTGGGCTTGGTTTCTAGATGATTCTAGATCCGTGGTGGCGAATCTATGGCACACGTGCCACAGGTGGCACACAGAGCCCTCTGTGTGAGCATGTGCACCGTCGCCCCGGCACAGACGAAATGCTGCCAGACACTCACCAAAACAAGCGATGGGCAGAATAGGGCTGTGATTGGTGGTTACAGTTTCATTTCATGCCTCCCATTTAAGCTGATACCAGGGGCCTGTTTGCGAATGGTCCCCGCTCCTTTCCTTCTATTTCAAAAAACCCTCCCCGACCTTTTGTTTTTTACACACACACACACACACACACACACACACACACACACACACACGATTCCCTCCAGTAGTTGTCATTTGCTTGCCTTCTTTCAAAAATTACAGATACACAAGCAAATAACCTGTGCATTGATGAGATCTAATTGCAAAGAATGGTGTGCGTGTGTGTGTGTGTGTGTGTGTGTGTTTGTGTTTGTGTGTGTGTGTAAGACTAGACTAGAGGGATCTTGCACACAACGCTCTATCTCTGCAGCAATAACTGCAGAGATAGATCCCTTGCTGCCCACCTCCCCCGCCCTGTGCTTCCCCCTTGGTGTGCTCTTTTCCAGTGGCAGGATTGTCTCGGACCATGTGCAGAGTGCCTTTCAAATCAACCCCTGTAAATTTTCAGCCCTCACTAGAACAATAGAAAGGAGAGAAGGAGAGGAGGACCCTCTAGCTTCACCCTTCTTCGGTCTGACTCCCGCCCGCTCTTCTGTCCCACGCCGATCCTTCACACTCGCCCCGTTTCCCTGCTGCATTCCCACAACAACTGCTCCCTAGTGTCCTTTCGGGAGCCCACCTGATCTCCCTTCTAAGGTTAGCCGGCTCTGCTGTCTCCTTTTACCCTCCCCCCCACTTCCCACACCACCAGCAGCACCAGGGAAAGGGAGGTTGGCTGCCCTGGGACTTTCGTGTGGTTTCCGGAAAAGAGGGGGAAGAGAGCGGGAGGGAAAGAGAGAAAGATAGAGAAACAGAGGCAGAGAGAGAGAGAGAGGGAGTGAGAGAGAGAAAGGGAAGGTGAAAGAGAGAAAGAGAGAGAATCAGAGGCAGAGAAAATGGGAAAGAGAGAGGGAGGGAAAGAGAGAGAGACAGAGAGCAGAGAGAGAAAGATTCAGGAGACCCCGAGGGCACAGATGAACCCCCAAGTAGCCTCAATGACTCTCAGAGGGAGTGCTAACAACCAGGTGACAGCAAGGAATATAAATCCTTCCATTCTCCCCAACATTCAGTCAGAACTGAAGAAGCTTATTGGGTGAGAAGAGAAGTGAAATATCTTCAAGGATATTGCCTTTTGATAAAACATCTTTGGGACAACCATAACTCTGGATGATTGAGAATCTCCATAGACATTCAGATGCAAGAACATATCCTTCTACTGCTGACTATTCCTCTGTTGGATTTAGCCCTCTATTCAAGCCAATTGAGGGTATTTTGAATTATGAGTTTGCCGTTTTAGGGTTTTAACCAATCCTTTTATCTTGGTTTCATTTGAAGATTTGATCAAATCCCATTTAATCCTCCAGGTTACTTAAAAAGATGTTTATATGATATTGAATATCATTGGGTAAAAATAGGTGGTGAGAGCAGAAAAAATAGAAACTACAGCATTAGAATTTAAGAGTAAAACACTAAAAAAATCATTTCCGATGATGGCATGAACTGCCAATTCAAGCTAAAGAGACACTAAAATAGAATAGATTTTTGTCAAATGATATCCTGACTTTGTTAAATACTTTTAGTGGGATCAAGATACTTTACATTTGCTACTGTCACTCGAGCTCTTGAGCTAATCACTCTGTCATAAAAAGAGATACTGTAATCTGATATAACTTGACAAACCTGTGATGGCTTTTGGTAATAATATTTTTTTTCCTAACTATTCGCGCCATGTTATTTGACAATCTGTTCCGTATCTTTTCTAGTGCAGATTAAAAGAACAGTTCTGTACTTATATATTGTGTTTCCACGAAAGGAAGAGCTTTCTGGATAATACGGCCGCGCGAGCGATCGTGGGTGCACCCCGTTTCACCCATGTAACACCTATCCTCCGTGAGCTGCACTGGCTGCCTGTTGATCTCCGGGTGCGATTCAAGGTGCTACTTATCACCTACAAAGCCCTTCATGGTACTGGACCTGGGTACTTGAGAGACCGCCTACTGCCAATTACCTCCACCAGACCGATATGATCGCATAGATTAGGCCTCCTCTGAATTCCATCATCCAGGCAGTGTAGACTGGCAACTACTCGGAGGAGAGCCTTCTCGGTGGCTGCTCCGACCCTCTGGAACGAACTCCCTGTGGAGATTCGGACCCTCACCACCCTCCAGTCCTTCCGCGCCGCCTTAAAGATCTGGCTGTCCCGGCTGGCCTGGGGTTAAGATTCTAACCCCACTCGAATTGTGTGACTGTTGTGTTTTTTTAATATGTTGTATTGCTTTTATGTTGGAAATTGTTTGTCCTTCCCCCCTCCCCTTTTTGAACTGTGAGCCGCCCTGAGTCCCCCCCAGGGAAAAGGGAATATATAAAGGGAATAAATAAAGGGAAATGAAATGAAAATGAAATATGCCCAATCAGGCTTTGGAACGCATGCACTAAAATAAGCCCTCCCCCTAAAATAAGACATTTGAAGCTCCTGCATAGATGGTCCCCACCATTTCCTTGGTGGTGGTGGGGGGAAACAGGGAAACGCACGCCCTCCCATGCACCTGCCATCCATGTGGAACAGCCTCGCAGAGGCCGCTTCCGCACACCCTAGCTACCGCACCCCTTCTCTTAGTGGTGTCAGGTTCCGAAGGATTAATGAAAACAGCCAAACACAGAAACGGTTTGTAAATGCAGTTTGTATACTTCCTCTGGCACGGACTGACCAACAAAGCACTAAGGCGATTAATAAATTGTCAAACTGCCACCCGGTGCTCCCTACCACCTTTTATAGTTACATTGGTAATTAATGTGCACACCCATCACCTTGTTACCCAGAGCAAAAACTACCCGGCAATTAATCATGGATTGTTAGTTTTGTACTTTCTTCAGCTTGCGGAGGAGGGACTGGCAGCTGGCCCAGTCTTCTCCCCTGAATGGCAGCTCCAGGCCTCTGGGCTGGCTGGAGCTGACATGCATCCCCCTAGGTGGTGAAAGGTTAAGGGGCCTCCTGCACCTCCAAAATAATAAGTCCTCCCTGAAAATAAGGCCAATCACTTATTTCGGGGTCAAAAGAAGATAAGACCCTGTCTTATTTTTGGGAAAGCATGCTGCTTCCCCTTATTGTGTTCATTAACCAGCACAGAACTCTTCTGTGGTGTCCTTAGTCCTGCTCTATTTACGTTTTGGGACTATGGGTACATCTAAAAACTGGCTTAAATCCTTTCCCTAAGTCCATGAGGAAGCACAAAAGCTGCCTGTATACATTTGCTTTGTTAACAACTGAT